>NC_069365.1:88478152-88787717 GCF_021730395.1 Mercenaria mercenaria
GTGCGGCTCAACAATCATTTGAAAATACTTTAAATGATTATCAAGTTATGCTCTAGACAAACAATATGATGAAAGTTCGACTTTGCTTTGACTTTGACCTTTGACCTACAGATCTGGTTCATGAACTCTGCACATCGTCTCCTACCAACCTACCTATATGCCAATATCAAAGTCAATACCTTTACTGGTTATCAAGTTATGCTCCATACACAAAGGACACATTTACCTTTTAGCTACATTTGACATTGACCTTTGACCTACCAACCTAGTTCATGCGCCCTGCACATCGTCTTATAGCCAGATACCTATATGCCAAGATAAAAGAAATACATTGAATAGTAATTCACTGGACACGAGCTATGAGGGGCAATTTGAGCTCCATTGATGACCTTTACCTTAGAATCTATCGACCTTGTTCAAGCACTCTGCACATTGTCTTATCGCTATGTACCTATATGCAAAGTCTGAAGTCAAATCCTTGAATGATTAGTGAGTTAGATTCCAGACAATAAATATAATGGACAGACGGATAGACGAACGCACTTGCCATCACATGAAACGTCCGTTTTTCCAAAAGCGGCGTATGAAAATAGAAATGAAGGCTATCGTACTTACCACAGTAGTTGCTTGTCCATCGTGTCCTCATACTGTGTGTATACATAGATCTGGGCTGTTGTAGATTTCGGCTGGTGACCAGTGCTGTTAAGATAGTACCAGAATGTTATACAGCCGTCTACGTCAAACGTCTGGAATGGCGACTGCATCGTTTCAACATCCACGTAACGAATGGCGTCCAGTAATCCTTCATGGTTCTTTGAAGTCATGAAATGACCTACGTATTGTGCAGAAACGTTTGATATAATTTGTTACTATGTTTCGGCTTTTGATATAAACATTGTAGTTTGATATTTCTATTTTCAAACCTTTTATGTACCGCTCTTTTAACAGAAAAATATCTCAATACAAATGAACAGTTTTGATTTGAAATGATAAACTGTGCGCAATGTCAAGTGCATGACAAAATATAATGCAAGTTATATCTGATGTTAAATATATGTGTCTTAATCGTATATATTATATGAGTATAACTGTTGTCGAATATAGCAACAACAATAAAGTGTTATTTTTTGGAGCAGGTAGAACTACATATCTTCTGATAGTTCAGAAACATAACAGGAAAGTATTAATGAAGTTTTATGTGAGCATACTGTCGACAATATTAGCAGTATAAACCGTGTTTGTGTCTAGCTTCAGACTATACCTTAAATGCACGAATTTTCCGTGCAGGCCTTGCTTACTTCAGTCAGTAAAATGCAGTACGAAAAACTTTGCAATCGCACTTCATTTGAGATGTATTTATAATCAACCATGGAAAAATACACGTGTTTTCCTTCTTAACATACAAAAGTAACAAATTGTGTTCCCTTTGTCAGATTTAAAGATAACGAAAAATATTAAAAACTCATTTATTTTATTACCTTTTCCAGACGTCTGGTAGGTATGATCAGTAGGCGGTCTGGTTATTTGCATGCTTGCAGAGCGTTCCCACAGACTTTGTGTCATTTCTATGATATCTCGATCGTCCCAATAAGTCTTTGGAACCGTAGTATTCGTGTATCCACAAAGGTTTGCATGTTCGAAATTGCATACTATACCATAACCTACAGAATTATATTTACAAACTTTAGGTACTACAGGTGAACTTGTCTTAGCGACCACCTGTGTTAAGCAGGCATTTAACTTAAGCAGCCAGTCTCCTATTTGACATTTTATTCTAACTTTTAAGTTGTCATAAACAGCCAACTGCCTTAACAGCCATATTGTGTCGCTCCCTTGGCTGGCTGTTTAACACAGGTTTGACCTAAATTCTTATTCTCGTATACAACAGAAATCATTACATTACAACTAAACAAGAAAATTTTTAAAAAAAATAATAGAAGAAAAGGCTCTATGAATGAACTTCATAATTACAATTGTGATTTCCAAAGGATCTTCTTATAGATTTTATACATATATGTTACTTATACAACATGAAGATTAAATACCATCCCTGAATGTTACATTTTATAAAACACTGCATGCACTCCTGCAAAATTTACATATTTTTGGATGAGTAACAGGCATCTTAATTACATGCATTTTAATACACCTTACCACAATCGGCTGTTTCATCCGAGTTGTCAAAACAATCTGGCACCAAGTCACACTTCTGATCATCTGTGTAACAGGAACGCTTGTCTGAGCACATGTTTGGAATGTCATCCGGGCACTCTGTAACATTTTATTTCTCATAATTATAAATAATGTTAGTTGCAGTGAGTACAAGAAGGTACAAAATACACAAGAATTTTATAAATCATATACTCGCTGACAGCTGATAAACCGGAAAGTTATAAGTGTGAGCACCAAACAGCTACATCGGTGCCTGTATTTACCAGAAAGAGGAAGACCCTAGATGCACTTCCATGCATTATTTATTTTCAGAAAAGGGTAGGCATTTGTGTTGAACTGCTGGTCTTCGGTAAGCTGAATTGTTCCTAAACAGAAAAGCATTCTACACTAAAAGCATGGGTAAAGCCAGTGAACCAATCCATTTTGCCAGGGGAGGCTCCTTTAATATTAGACTTCTGCACCATCGTTAGCGAAATATGAAAAAGGTGGGTCATATTCAGGAAGAGTTAAAATGGGCATACATTTCTAATCTCTGAACCACCACATGAAAAATGGATTTGGTTTAAAAATCAAGTTGACAGAATTATGTAGAAAGACAAAAACAAGAGGGTCATGATGACCCTGGATCGCTCACCAGAGTAATATGTTTCAAATGTCAAACTGATGATTTTTAGAAATTTTTTGGAAAATTTTCCGATGTACAATCAAGTAACCCCTGGGGCGGGGCCAATTTTACCCCTGGGGTCATGATTTGAACAAAGTTTGTAGAAGTCGACCCTACATGTCGAATATCTAAGCTCTAGGCCTTCTGGTTTATTTTTAGAAAATATTGAAGATTTTTCTATGTACAGTCAAGTAACCCCATGGGGCGGGGCCAATTTGACCCCGGGGGTCATGATTTGAAGAAATTTTGTAGAGATCTACTAGGCAATGCTACATGTCAAATATCAATGACCTAGGCCTTCTGGTTTATTTTTAGAAATTTTTCTAAGATTTTCCTATGTAAAGTGACCCCTAGGGCGGGGTCAATTTTGACCCCGGGGGTCATGATTTGAACAACTTTAGTAGAGGTCCACTAGGCAATGCTACATGTCAAATATCTAAACTCTAGGGCTTCTGCTTTTTGAGAAGAAGATTTTTTAAGGTTTTCCTATGTAAAATCAATTTTGATCCCGGGGGTCTGATTTGAACAAATTTTGTAGAGGTCCACTAGGCAATGCTACATGTGAAATATCTAAGACCTAGGCCTTCTGCTTTATTTTTAGAATTTTTTTGAAGATTTTCCTATGTAAAATCAAGTGATCCCTGGGGCGGGGTCAATTTTGACCCCGGGGTCATGATTTGAACAATTTTAGTAGAGGTCCATTAGGCAATGCTACATGTCAAATATCTAAGGTCTAGGGCTTCTGGTTTTCGAGAAGAAGATTTTTTAAGATTTTTCTATGTTAAATCAAGTGACCCCTGGGGCGGGGTCAATTTTGATCCGGGGTCATGATTTGAACAAATTTGGTAGAGGTCCACTAGGCAATGCAGAGTAAAGTTTCATCAAAATTGGCCTGTTGGTTTAGGAGGAGATGTTGTTTAAAGGGAAGTGTGGACGGACGGACGGACGACGGACGGTGAGCGATCACAATAGCTCACCCTGAGCACTTTGTGCTCTGGTGAGCTAACAAACGTGTTGTTATTTCTACATGCAGACAAACTGTTGCAAGAAAGTTTAAATTCTGATCTAATTTTTGTACAGAAGTATCCTTTTTGGAAAAGAAAAATGTCCTTGCCTACAAGAAGATTGGAACACATTTCCCCAGCATGCATTATAATCTGTTTGATAACAAAAACAGCAGACGACCGGATATCATCACTGTAGACGGGACGCAAGTCTATCATATAAACATACAGGAGAACTCTCACATTGCCACTTTGTACTGGTACCTGGAAATATGAATATCATTAATGCCATTAAACAAACTTAAGTATTTTCGTTTGGCCAACAGTGTCAAGTAGAGTATGGCCGATATATTTTCCCAAATAGAATGTCCAGTATTGTTGCAAATAAACACGATTACTTCTTGCATGTACTATCATGTTTTCAATATCTCTAAATTCCGACATACCAGTGTTAGAGGGCTTGACGGTGTTGCATACTTGATGACATGCAATCAAACTATGATTTCATTTTACTTCTAAGACTGATTCATACAAATGCTATATTTGCATAGCTGCAAATGTTTCTGGCAAATAAGATAAAAAGCAGATACGATTTAATTTTGTCTTTTGGCAGTTCTTGTGATATCATGCAGCCCTAATAACCTCAGATATCCTGAATACCAGTTTGTAAAGGTCTGCCCATTGTTTTCTCGTTTAGGGCAAACCAATTATTTTACCTAGGTACCGTACGCCGCTTTTCATGGAATTACATGCTAGTGTATCATTGAAAGTTCCGTGTGCATTGCCGTATATTTGTCTGTTTTGGGTTTAACGCCGTTTTCAACAGTATTTCAGTTATGTAACGGCGGGCAGTTAACCTAACCAGTGTTCTTGGATTCTGTACCAGTACTTACCTGTTCTCCACAAGTAATTGCCAACTTCCCCACATGAATTATCAGAGGTGGAGGACGAATGATTTCAGACACAATGTCTTTTATCAAATCGTCACAGAGAACATACGCTCCGCCCGGGGGATATAACTCGCGACCCCGCGATCTGTAGACCAACGCTCTTCCTACTGAGCTAAGCGGCCGGGCGCACCACCGTTTGACCACATCTGCAGATGTCTTTGTACTTGTAGCATGTGTAAATGTTGAGTTCTGCTCAACCCGGGGCTAGAAGGCGTGGACGGTAGCATGCATTTTCACTACCGTCCATGAACAGGCTTAATCAAACCGAGCCTGCAACATTTTCGTTTTTGTCGTGTTGAGCGACCTTTGGAGTTTCCACTTTTTCTATTTTATTACAAGTAGACTGACCATATGCGCAAATATTACTTACAGAAATATGTCTAGTAGATGGTGTAGGTTCAATCCGGAAGAGAATCTCGGCTTGTTGTTGGTCATCTCTTTGGTAACGAAGCTGGATTTTGCCGGACGCGGCGTCGCCATAATAAACTATTTGTAAACACGAGTCTTCTTCGAGATGATATTCGAACGATTCGATAATGATTGGCATTGGAGAAAGTCTTGTGAAATGTGTAACAAGTAACTCTGAAATCAGAGATCAACACAGCCGCTACATAGTAGTGTAACATCTCGACCGTATTTAGTGTTTAAGTAAAATTCATAAAATATTTCATCATATCAATATAATAAAAGTACATAGCAATACATATATTTCTTATTATAGACATTTCTTCTAGTATATTCATCAGAAATATGAAAATACAACATTGAAGCATAAGACAAAATATAGTTTGACTGAAACTTGCCAGCAAATATTCCTATACGCTTTTTTATCTGTGCATGTACATACTAAAGTCAAGGCTTAGAAAGTACAGATATTGTTCTTCCTCGCAGAAGGGTCTCAATTGCAGAGTGGTTAAGGTAATTGATTTGAAATCACTTGACCCTCACCGCTGTGAGTTTTGAACCTCGCTTGGGTCGTGGAAATCCTTCATGTAAGGAAACCATCATGTCTGCAGTTCTGCAGAGCTACCCGCGCCTGTTTGAAATAACGCACGTAGGGCACCTAGGGTCTTCCTCTACCATAAAAGATGTAATGTCGCCTATAATTGCGTTAGTTTGATGTAAAATCAAACAAACTTCTTTAAAGTACAAAAAACATCTTCCTCAAAGTTCTTACGGTCAAAAATATCCACTTGTGACCCATCAATATTAAGTGTAAAATCAGAAAGCAACCTCCACGCAGAATTCGAAGTAACTGGAGTCTGAAAGCCAGTCTCAGATAAACTTGTTACGTTTGTAAAATCCAAGTTAAAATGAAATCCTGAAAACACAAATAATATAACTATTTTAAGCATAAAATCAAACATGAATTTGCGTTTATATATGTGCTAAAACTAAAAACTGGTTTTGCAAGCTGCTACACGTAGACGTCCTCGTAACTCATTTGCCGTTGGCGTGCCAAATGGTTTCAATTAATCTTTAAATCTCTGACAATTGATCTCTTACAGCTTTTATGTACCGCATATTATTTACCATATCACTCTTGAAGATATACATATGATGCTACAGAAACAACTGTATAAGAATCTTTAAATTTGGAATATCCGGCCCGACGGTAATGTTCAAGCACTAAAGAGGCTCTGCCCCTGGTGTATTAAAGCCGTGGTGAAAACATCGGAAACTCAGACTGGTATGCAAGAATAGATAATCTCTCCCTTTCTTACCACATAACTCGGCCTCTTCATCTTCCCCAAGAAAACAGTCTACAACTCTGTCACATTTTCGATTATTTGGGAGACACTTGTCACTGCATATAAATTCCGAACAATCTGAAAAGATTAATTTACAATAATCATAATATCAGAAATAAAATAAAATGCATTATTTTGATAAAAGTGATAAACCAATAAAATCTAATAATAATGATTATCATTTCTCTAAATTCTGTCCAATAATTAATGTTAAAAATTGTATTGATTCGTAGGCGGAGGAATAAACACGTATTGACTTCAAACAGTGACGTCATGATATTCTGAAATGGTGACTTCGTACACCTTAATAAGGAAAACTAGCCAATTGCTGCAAATGTTTAATTTTTTCTCAAATAATCTACAAGTTGTTGGACAGAATAATAAAACAAGTATTGCCTTTATGAAGATTTATCAATGTCTTGTAAATTATTATTTAATCTATATTTATGGTCTTTTCAATTCATCTATAAACATAGACACATGATTAATGGTAAAAAGTAGTTCTGACTCGTTGGCAGAGCTACAAGTTACGGACTGATCTCACAACAGTTTGACGTCAAAGCAAGGTATCGTCGTACACAGCTACGCCCTACGTCGACACCACTTTTTCCAGATCGATAAACACTCATGTCGACATCTCAAAAAGCGATAACTGTATATAATGATAATAAAAATAATAATAATTGTTAATAAAAAAAGTCAGTATTATCATCATTCTTACCGGTTATACTAACACATGCCCCGAACTGAAATCTTGTTTCGTATATTTCGAACAAACCGCGTCCTTCACTGAAGATCTGTAGACTGAGTACACCACCATCTACTGTCACTTGCCCTGAATTTCTCGTGGATCCCACGTGACCATAACCGCTCCATATTTCCACGGCATCTCGGTATAAAGCTAGCTTAGGTTGTGCTTCAACTGAATCAACTGACGTTACGGTGTAAGAAAATCCGAAGCAATGCTGCGTATCATTGGCAACTAAAACCACAGGCGCTTGAATAATTCCTGATTGAGTACTTGTAAATATGTTAGAAAATTTCCAATTAGTACCAAGTGAGTTGTAACTACATGTACTTCCAGACGTAAAATCACATGTAAGCGAAGGCTCTGAAAATGAGAAAAAATCTTGCTTCACGTGTTTGTAACAATAACTGCTTGAAGGAAATATAAGAACAAAATATCGATAGGTGGAGATTCTGAATAAGTCATTCAACATGGATTATGTATTTAGATGTAATCATTGGAAATAAGAATATTATAGAAGAAATTAAAAATTCCAATGCTATAGAAATTAACACGTATTATTTAGTTCTGAAGTTACCAAAGTCCTTTACGGTTTACCGGTCATATGTTTTATAACAAACCTTTAGCCCGGGGTACACCACTTTCTCTCTTTTAAATGCATGGAGTTTACGAGGATAAAACACCTACCTATGCAGTTGTCCTTGTTTAACAGCCTTACATTATCAACTGCTATAAATGTAACATCACTGGTGTCATTTTCTATTCCTAGGGTTAATTTCCCGCCAAATTCCACCGGAAGTGAGATACATTCCGATTCTACCCAGTAATTTACAATTTGGACATTCACATATTCCCTTTGCCCGTCTATTTCAGTATATAACTTTGTTGCTCCTCCGCTAGCGAATATATAAGAGAACTGGAGGGCGGTTTTATTTGTCTCAACATCAAAGAGGATAGATATCTCCTCTCCTACGGATAGCGTTGATGGAATAATGTAATAGAAATGTCCTGAAAGAAATGATATTTCGGCAGTTATTGTTTTGATATAGAATAAAATCAGTGTATTCTTCTGCATATCGTATAGAAAATATTTAGTTTTTATTTTTCATATGGTATCGATAATATTCAGTGTTTTTTCGGTGTTCATGCCGCTTTTAACAAAGAAATATGTTGATACGACTAATTTTATGAGAAGTATTTAATTTTACAAAACGTGAAAAGTTACAGCAAAACGGCGAATTACCATCTTTGTTCAAGTCCGCATCGTACTGAATATACTCCGACAAGTCATTAGCTCTCCCTTGTTTCCAACTCTTATTGACTGGGTCAATTCCACATAGCACTGGATCTTCAAACGTACAGTACTTCAGGTTGTCTAGGCCAGCTGGTTTAGGATAAAAAGTATTTGTTAAAGAACGTAATGACAATTTACAATCTTTGAAATGTTTGATTTATTTGAAAGGCATTTTAATAATATGTAAATTTATTCCAACAAGCCAATACCGGTATTATATCTTGTCTCTCTTTGATATAAAGATGTCCCAACAATAGTTTTTGCAACAGAACAGATTTTGAGTATCACTAATAATATCACTAAGTGAAAATTTATTTTAAGTATCACATCTGGCTTAATTTCAAACAACCAGAGTTATCTAATATATATATGATGCATCTTTTACAATATTAAACTAAATAGGACCTGTTTGTAAACCACGAATGTCCCCACTGTAGCCTGTCCCATATTCTGAGATTACTATGAACTTGTCCATTGAATACTGACCCCAAGCACAATATTGTCTATTTCAGTTACAGAACGGAAATCATTTTCAGTCTCGATATCCCTATGAGCTTGACCTTAAAACAATTGCTTTACTGACACACAAAATACCACCTAAAGACCAATCATACCATGAAGTTTGACGACTGGGGGTCAAGTTCTACCTTTTAAAGTTATAAAAGGAAACCGTTAATTGTGACTTTGACTTTTGACCTACTGACCCTCAAACTACTATGCTTCATCTACTGACAACACAGGAAATCAACCTAAAAAGTTTGGCGATAAAAGGCCAAAACGTTCTTCAGTTATTGAGAGGAAATTCAGTTCAAGGTCACAGTGACGACCTTGTACGTAATTTCGCCCCGCCCCCAGGGTCATCTACCTATCACAAGTAATCATTCTATGAAATTGACGATTGTAGGTAAAAGCATTCATCAGTTAACGATCAGAAACAGATTTTCATTTTCACCGCGACCTTGACCTTTTAAGTTACCGACCTCAAAATCAAGAGGGGTCATTTGCCGGTTACCTGCCTACCAATTTCGATGTTCCTGCGTCACAGCGTTTTTCAGTCATCAATCGGAAACCAAGGGGACGGACGGATAGACGGATGGTCCGATTTCTTTGTGCCGCCCCGTTCTGAGAGGGTAGGGGAATAACAGATATACAGCGCGTTTGTAATATACATACTATAAAATACAAATGTTATAATTTTGCACGTAAATATCACCAGTTGAATGCTTATTGACTCATAATATTTACCATGTTATCATGACGGCAAGAATTAAACCAATCAAGAATATTCAACATACCACTGCAAGGTTGTGTTGTGAAAAGAACATCGTCAATAGCAATAGTACCATCACCGATGCCTCGTACAGCAACAAACTGAATAAAGCGGACTTTATTTGTTACAGACAACTTATACATGTGCCATTCGTTTCCTTTGTCTCCATTGCTGACTTCAGCAGTTTCATATTCCCTTCCAGTATCGACAGTAACCTTAAATATGGAAGATACAAACATATAAAAAATATACATAGATATATCTTTAAAAACGCTGTCGAAAGACAGCAACATTCGACAGTTCAAAAGCTCTATCAATAAAAATGTAAAATTGATGAAAACATGAATATTAATTAAGAAATAATATATCTCATTTAGTGTTTTGTAGTTGAATAAAATCATTGTTGGGTGTTCAGATGTGTGAAGGATCACATTATTTTATTCAACAGCAAATCACTGTTTGAGATATATTATTTCGATTCTAACAGGGTATTAAGGATTATAATCCATTCCCATTAGTAAATACTGTGATGCCAGCTGATATACAAGACTGTACCAGAAAGTTTATCAGTAAAAAAAAACGGGCATAACTTTGTAACAATGCAAAAGGGAGCTATGGAACCTGTGCACTGTGTGTGTGTGTCAGATCATCACAATGAACAAATGTTTGAAGTTTCAATCCATTCCAATAAGTAAACACTGTGATACCAGCTTACGGCATACAAAATTTAACCAAACAATAGCTAAGTAGGAGGGGCATAATTATCTTTGTAACAGTGAAAAACAGAGCTTTTGAACCTGTGCAACGCATCTCAAATCATCACAGTGAAATGTCAATCCATTCCCATCAGTGGATAATGATATACAAACTTACATATAAAATTTAATCAAATGAGGACGCTGACGCTGGCTCTTATTCGTGGGTGACTGCAATAGCTCTATATGTTCTTATTCTAGTATTAGAAGGCATGTTGGGTCTTCCTCAAAAGTGATTAAATTGGAATGTTGCCATTTGACATTAATCAAATAACTTTAAACCAAACAAACAACAAATAATGTAATCAAATATACATGTAACTAGTGTCTAGTATTACAAAATAAGATGAATATAATGTCAGATTTTTCAGTCAGTGAATAAATATTAAAACATCACCTTCAATGTTCCTGGATTTTTATTTCCATTTATATAGAATTTGAACGAGACACATTTGATATCATCAGCTTCTGACATTTGACCGGACTGTAAAACAGCAGTAAAGCCTTCCTCGGCATCAGCAAAGTCGGCTCTCATATAAGTACCTTTTACGACGAAAGCAAAAGAAAGTTTTACAAAATATCATAATCCGAACTATTACATTTATAAGAAACGATACATTATCTACAGTTTTATGATTTACATATTTTAACAAGTTCATATCAGCAGTAAATTTTATGCTCTATCGATATTCAATATATCTTTACTAAGCGTGGATGTAGTACAAATATAAAGTCTCGGTGTAACACTAAACGGTGTTTATGTCGGAAGTCTGGACAGCTTTGTAACAGCAGGTGTCATCCTAATTTGTCATGTAAAAATAAGTGATTCTTTAGTAGCACAGTATCCAAAGGTCGAGAAATGTGTGTAAATAAACACTCTTGTTTAATAAACTGTGTTATTTTCATTTTGTCTCAAATAGGTAATTTACAAAATGCCTACAAATATTTTCAGGCATTCTACAAAATGCCTTGAAAATTCAGTCATTTTGTAAAATGACTAAAACTAACAGTCATTTTACAAAATGCCTAAAAGTTTCAGGCATTATACAAAATGCCTAAATTAAGAAAAAGCCTGTAACATATCCATGTTATCATTTCGTGTTATCTACCTATACTTCAAATCACTTGCCCCTCACCGATGTGGATTCGAGCCTCAATCTTCATCTGAGGTCGATGGTTCTACCCAGGTGTCCGTCCGTGATGAAATAATGCACAGAGGGGCATCTGGGATCTTCCTCCATCATCAAAGCTGGAAAGTCGCCAAATGACCTATAATCAAGTCGGTGCGACGTTAATGCCAACAAAAAATACATAAATGGTACCTTACTATTATACCAAAATTTAATAGTTTTGATGCGATTAAGTTATTATCATTAGCCTATATCTATCCTGTAATTGCGCCGTCATTTCATAAAAACCTTTATTGATAGTGTTGAATGTCGCGTCAGAGTGAGGTCTGTATGTGTGGTCAGTCATTGACTCTTCAAGAATCCATTCACGTGGTATGTTAACCTTAGTCACAGATCTATATCGTCTGCTGCAGTCGTTTTGGAAGTCGCAGTTCAGATAATCTGCAATCGAGAATATTATGTCTGATTTTATCTCAATTATTTAATTTTGAATATACTTGAAATCGCACACACCTTATTGTCAATACCATGTCTGACTAATTTAAAAATTTCTTTTAACAAAGCTGTAAACATATTTTCAACACACCAAGTTTTGCCGATATGTAAAGTCAATGTGTCTTTGTAATTGAAACCATTTTATCCAAACGAATAGATGATTTAATGAAACAAACATTTGGAAAGCTGTGCCACCTATAACTATTAATATGAGCGCACTTAAATATGCATGTCAAAAACGTGAAGACAATTTCACTGAAAACCAATTATCATGGGCGTACTCGTATAGGTTATAGATCATTTATTGACTTTCTAATGCAATTAAGTTTGCCGAAACGGAGCGCAGCTTAGTGAAGGCAAAACTTAATGCATTAGAATGTCAATAAGTGTATCTATAACCGACTTATAGTAAAAACGCCCCTTTTCGTCAATCAGCAACATCTCAGTCTCAAGTAAACTAATCCACATAGGGAACCCTTCTTTGAAATCGCTTTAAATCAGTAGAAATATACTTTTTTTTAATTTGCACATTTGTACATAGTGACTTTTTACAATATCTTATTAAAAATCTGTTTCTGTTTTATTTTGCAAAGGTGACTTTGAGAAAAAAGTTGAAGATTTGAATTTGAATTTCCCTGGGAGGTGTAGCCAACATTGTCTGTACTGCAATTATAAATACACAGTAGACGATTCACTAATCGGGTAGTTTGTAGAACTTATTCAATGAAAATATAATATGCAGGTTTAACTTTATGCACTCTGGTTTATTTATAGACTAGTAGAGGTTAATTGACCGTTACATTTGAATTTAATGAACCATAAGAAAATTTGGATATATAAAAATAGTAACAATTGGTGCACTTCCCGGTCAATGCTGTATTAAAATCGTGGAGTTGATACAAAGAGTGAACGGTGCAGAAAGGTAAAACTTTATCTATTACAGTACAGCTTGCAATATAAAGAGAGAAAAAAAAAAACAACATAATTTGATATTTATATTTATATAGACACATTATGTCTTGTATGCAGTCTCTGTTTTGGCAGTTGCTCCGCCTCCCTGAATGTGGGAAATCCTTAGTAGGCGGAACAATAAATACTCATTAATTTTGAACGACTTCATGATTAAGTGAACCATTTTTTTTCAGTTATGAAATAATATAAAAATAAGTTGGTTACCTTTTTGAAAATCCTTCACTTGGTCATTGGATAAAAAAGATGTTTAGCTATAAATATGGATATAGCACGAACAAGGTCTACGTCATCCATTAATATTCATTAAGCGTTCAGATATAGCATTGCATGAACGTCAAGTTTATGAGACAAGAACAACAATAATTTTGGGCATAATTACATGAGGAAAGTATGGATGTAATGATAATAATGCCATCTATCCATTATTAATACGGACGTAGTTATCTAGCAAAACACGCGCGTAAATTCATGACAGGAAATATTAAGTGAAACAACGTTTACGTCAACCCACACGTTTATAGCACCAGTTTTTGTGGAATTCATTTTTACAATATATGTAAACGTGAAATTGACTCTACAATCCTATATCATTGAACGAATGCACAAAAATACAACAACAATAAAAACAAAGGTTTCTATTAATGCTAGATTACATAAAGGTAATAACATGACTCTTTTTTTTTTCAAACAAAATGTTGGTTTAGACTTGGACAGACATAATCATATATAACATGCAAAGATAAAATTTACGAACATCATTTGTAACAGATACAAATCATAAACTTAGTGGAAAATAGTGAAAATGTTTGCACTGAGTTTCATAAATAAGTCCAGCTGTCAGGAGAACTATATCTTATCATGTCTGCAAATTGGTAACGAAAGTCTTTCTTAATTCCTTTGACTGAAGTATCTCGGAAAAAGCATGGTATACTGAGGCTTGCCATTGGCGGTAAAATGGTGACAAGTCGCCTGAGAGATTAACCAGAACTACGAATTTTGATTGGTTAACAGTTTCAGAGGCAAGGTAAAACACGTAAACAATGAGGCCAAACAAAGAGCACATCTGAACAAGGATTGACTGTTTATGGGACTAAAAGACTGCTGCTGTGAAGTAAACAATTTTGCAAGTAGATTCTCTAGAAGCAGAGAACGCCACCAAACTAAATAATAGAACACTTGGTTTGATTGCCTCTATTCACTCTATTCATAAGAAATAAAAGGGTGCAATTAATATGTTGCTATCATTATTTGCGTATTTGAATAAACAAGACATGGAAGGAAAGCTTATTTCATCTATAGTAAATTCAATTGAAGAGACATTTTACAAGAAGCAAGGCAATGGCGTAACTCCTTTGGTATCCAAAGCAATTGATATAGACGAAATTACATATGTAAGGCGCGGAAGTAAAGACTGTGCATCTAAAGTCATTTATATAGACGTTTTACACGAGCAATGCAATGACGTAACGCTTTTTGTATTCATAGTTATGTATACAGTGGCATACTTACATGAGCACGGCAAAGACGTAAAGCCGATGTCATCTACAGCCAATAACGCCGTCTTTCTTCCAACATTTCCTATAAGAATAAAATTATAACATTTGCATTTTAACGTAAATACATGTATAAGATGTACAATGATAAAAAAGATTACTTTTGAAGAAATTTATATAATTTTGTTTCAAAAGCGTCTACGACTAGTAAATTAAATATCATTATTGAAACGTGAATAGAAAATGATTTTACAAAGGCCAGATAGTATACCATCAAACAATTTCCAATCGTTCGTTAAGTTAATTTATTAAGTATACAATAGAACATAATGGACTTATGAATAAACTTTCTTAAAAGATCACAGATGTCCAACTCAGCATGAATTTAAAATAAATAACACCGCAAAGTAACAGACCCCTCTTACATGGCAAAACATCATTTCCAAAGCATATGGGCTCGTTTCCTTGCACATTATCCTCTAAAGATCAAATAATATGTACACCAAACATATTTCAGTCTTCCGATGCGAGATCATATTGTAATAAACATTCAAAAATAATCCGAACGAATTATTTAATTTCGCAAATATAAAAATAGCAACGTTTTTTCACTTAGAATACAACATTTCCCTCATTAATGTGATATAACGATATAAAAAAATACAGCAGATTAAGCGATTGTAACAGTTTATACAAATGTATTTCAATTTCCTTTTACAACCCTATTTACACTTATCCACTAGAATTCTCTTAGAAACAAACGTGTGCATTTTAATCAACAAAATATTTCAACCTGTTTCGTGGAACTGCTGATCACCAAATTGCAGACTGAACCTGGTTACGTTTGTATCAGATATATCTATACAAGCTTCCGTCCAGTCATCACCAAGGGTGGCTGCTTCAAAAATGACGTCATCATCGGCGTACAGGACTAATGTCTGGCAATAGTAAAGTCACATGATATAGTCAACGCTAAATGTCCGACTTTTTCTAACATCTGTCATTAATCAAATTTCGACTTTTTCATGTTTTTTTTTTTAAGTTTATTGACTTTATTTCTTTTGTTTTGAAGAGATATCTCTTCCTGTTGTGAGTGTTTCACATAAGCAAATATTATAAAATCTGCAAAAACAAATTCTGAATTTATATCCACTACAACTGACAACATAATGTAAGTTAATACAAGTTCTAAAAGTGATAATAACAGCAGTCGAGCAAAAGCGCGATGTAAAATATATTTTCTATTTTATTTTAACTTCACTTACAGATAGACAAATTCTTTAATCCATCTATACGCATGTTAATACAAATACAAAGTATAACAAAATAATCAAATACATAAAACATAATTATCATATCGAGGTATTAGAGCCAGAAGGCTCTATCTCTATATTTTGAAATTTTACAGGAGGACCATTTTTTCGTCTTACGGGTTGGAAAAGCATAAAAAGACCAATCTGACGCAGTGAAGTTATTGATATAGGGTTTATTTAGCAGGATAGATACATTTTTAATTCTTATCTAACCTAATTAGGTCATAATACGCATAACTTGTTCTGGCACAAATGAATGTCTATTTCATGTATATAGTTCATCGTGCCAAAACATGCTATTGACTAATAGCAGGTTTTGGCACTGCGAATTTGACATATAAAATGCATTTCAGGTAATGCTACAACACACTATTATTTGATAGCTGGTACACTGCCATCATAACCCAAATGAAATTATTGTCAAAAACCTGCTATAAAACAATGTCACTTTCTGGCATAATCAAAGTACTAAGGCAACATAAGGGTTTTTAAGTCTTTAACATGCCATTCAATGATAGCTGCTTTTGGTAAAATTTGTTTCTACATTTAGCAACTTATATTCGTGGTAAGAAATATCTATCACACGCTTGTTCAATCAGTGTTTACTAGTTCATCTGTTTTGTGCATGTTGGTCTTTCTTTAAACACATATTTATGAAGTAAATATTGTTAAAAGCCAATTAATTCAAATAGTTGAAAAAGCATGGACTAGAAATCACGCATTAAGTGTCATTTACACAATGATTTGATAAATCTACATGTTCAGTACGAAAGAAATATTCACATCTACTGTTCCACAAGTTTACAGTTCATAGCTCAATCAGATGTTCAGTCTAAATCAATGCTTGAATTTTCAACCATGTCTGGTTCTGTGAGGATTTCTTTTGTGAAAGGAGTAGATGGTAACGATTTATAGTATTCGTAGTATTCAGTAGGTATAACTCCACTTTTGCAGAGCTGTTCTAGGTCTTTTTTCTTTGCAGCAGATATTGGCAGCTTTGATGCATATTTAGCAGGTACTGGATCATCAATGGTAAATTGTTGTTCTTATTCCTCTTTTAAATATCGCATCCATTTCATTTTGTTCCACTCAACTTTCTTTCCAGACTCTGCTTTCTTTCGTGCCTTCATTGTCACACTCTGGTACTGCCTGAAGTCTAGTATATCATAGTGTTTAACAGGTGCCACATGGTATGGGTTCTTTTTCCTAGCCATTTGCAACACCGTATCCCACTGTGATGAAACATAAATGTGTGGTGTTTTTTTTTTGCAAATTCAATTGCAGCATGCATGGTATCTGCCTCCACGTGTGTGTGCCCACTTTCAAGAAACTTATGGTCAATAACGTTAATGTTTGGCATTGTTCTTACGCAGTGCAGTAAACCTGATGCAATGATTTTGTTTCTATTTTGACCCCCGCAAGCAGCAGAATAAAGAATAACGTGGCTTTTGTCTGCTGAAAGTGACATAAGATGTAGTCTAATACACGTTCCTACTTCTGATGCCCCGGTTTGGCGTCTAATACGCTCCAAATATAGCATGTACCCTACTATCGCCAAGAATATAGAATGTCAAATTGTCGCAGCAGAGCTTCCACATGTAGTACAGGACGCTCACAAGGGAACATGGTGTATAAAGCACTGATTGCAGATCAAGGTAGGCGGTATGATCAATAGGTTCAGAAAGAGCTTTATTCTTGTCAGTTTCCTTTTCCAAACGGGCTCTCGGCTTTGCTTTCATGTTTGGTGATTATCGTATTTCTCTTGTTGCTCAGTGGTTATTGTACCCTTTTGGATAGCATTATGGTAAGCATTGCAGGTCAGACATTGGTTGTTTTTGGTACATGGAACGAAAGTTGTAATTCTTTCTGAAAATGTCTCTATATTTTCCCAAAGAAACTGGATCAAGGTCCTTGATATTGCACTCTTCTTCATACAAATCATACATTGTTTTAAGTGTAAGTTCTGGTCCTAAAAACTGTCTATTTGCCGCTTTCCTAACACAATGTCCACTGTCTTTTTACATGATCCAATGTGTTTTTGAGTATCTTATGCGGTTTGTACTTTCCTCTCTGGTCTTGTCCAACAAAGTGTCTGTCTTTCTTTTTCTTCAATGCATGATCAATGTATGATGTCCCGACGCACAATGTTTTTTAGAAAAATGGTTTACAGACTGATATTTTCTCATTTCCTAGTACAAATGAATACTGTCTGTCTACTTATAGTAGTTGCTTTCATTTTTTCTTAATATTTCCATCCTTGTCGATGTAAGTTCTAGTGGGTTTTTCTTCAACTTGTGAACAAGCGTTTTGTTTTGGCCACCTTCTAATTTATTTGATTTATCAGTCACATCTAAATTTTGCTCCATAGTATATTGAGGTATACGGTCTGTTTCACCCTCTGACCAATCGCTTCAGTCGTCTGACATCTAGAATACAAAAAATACATGAAGTAACATTCAAAACATGACCATGGTTTTCATGAAATCATTACATTTTGATGAAAGTCCCAAATGTAAATATGCATAAATGATAAATAAAGTTTATATGACTGAACAATTGTTGAAAAAGAGGTTAAACCCGAACACACACACACACACACAAGTTGATAACCTGTTAAATTCATTACACAACTAATGATGTTTTAAAGGCACAGGGGTTATGGCGTCAGTCAGTAAATCCTTAGAAATAAAAACCCAAATTGATGTCATGTGTCATAAAATATGTTTACATGGTACTGAATGGAACACGTAAAAGTGTACACAGATGAACCTTTTTCTTTAGGAATTTCTATAGAATACATTTGAATTCTATATTTCACCTGGTCAAGAAAATGTCTTTGTTACAATGTACAAACAAAGCCTGTTTTATCATGTTTTATCTAACATTCGACTGGTATAATTATGATACTATTTTTTGGATAAATTGAGCTAAGACATATTTTCTAAAAATGATTTTTAATTTAACTTCGCCATGCATAGTGTGTCTTTAAGTTACTATTTACATACATAGAACGCAAGAGTAGATTCCAATAGGTGAGATGTAATTTAGATAATATAAACTTCATCTAATGCAAAAGTATATCTATTTTTGAGTCTTATTAATTTCATTAAAAGCAAAGCATGCTTTTGTCATATTGAATAAAATGACATTTTGTTTCTTATAAATTAAAATGAAATAGTGTATACATATTTATAAGAAATGTTATATATTAATAATTTGAAGTTTGTATATTATAATCGAAATTCTTACCTTTAACATATGAACATATTGCTTCAAATAAGAACAGAAAATGTTTCACTTCGTCAACATTATAATGACTCCAAACATCTGGTTGGAAATGTACATTCCAGAAAAATATAAGTGGAAAACATTCACGATTGAAATGGATAGCATGTTATAAGCATAAAAAAAGTGGAAACAATGGCTTATCTTGACAAGTCCTAATTGCCCTATATTTGCATACCTGTTTCTTGATATCAGAATGTAATAAGATCTGGAAGTATACTCATTAGCCAGAATGCCCTGTTAAACAATAGAGTTAATAGGCCAATAGAAAAATGTAGTCTGATTAAAATTTTAAGCCCTATCTGCGGATAGGGCTTTCTGGTCTGATGAGATTTTGTTAAATTGTTCAACATTTCTTCTTCCAGAACTAGCTATCACTACTTAGCAGGTTTTGGCAGTCTTGTATTTTTGTAAATTCAAAATTATATTGTCTGCCAAATCCACCTATCATACAATAGAGTGATATGACTCCATAAATGCGTGTGTTACTAAAATACATAACATGTTATATAGAAATAACTGTTTCTGGAAGGCGTCTTCTTTGACTTTTAAATCATAACTGATTTGATCTTTATTGAATAACTATTGATAGAAATGAAATAGAATGGTCCAGATTTTACCAAAATGTGCAGCTTAAAGTGATAAGTCAGAAAATATAAAAATGCTAAAATCGAAAATTTGCATGCATAGGGCTTTCTGGCTCTAATACCTCGATATGATATAACAAGAGCTGTCGGAGGACAGCAACGCTCGACTATTTAACAGCCTTGTCGCTTGAATGAATAAGAAAGTCGAAAAAGGGGCATAATTTAGTAAAAAAGTAAAATAGGGTTATGGAACCTGCAAAGTGCTTATCAGCTCATGACAGTGGACAAGTGTATGAAGTTTCAATCCATTCCCATTAGTGGGTACTGAGATACCAGCTTACATATAAGAATTTAACCCAAAAACTCCTAAGTTGAAAAAGGGGCATAATTTTGTAAAATGCAAAGTTGAGTTATTGATCCTTTGCACTGCATGTCATATCATGACAGTGAACTAGTGTGTGAAGTTTCAATCCTTTCCCATTAGTGGATACTGAGATACCAGCTTACATACAAAAACTTAACCAAAAATTTCTATGTTGAAAAAGGGGCATAATTTTGTAAAAAAGCAAAATAAAGTTATGGGACCTGCTTTGTGCATGTCAGATCATGACAGTGAACAAGTGTGTGAAGTTTCAATCCATTCCCATCAGTGAGTACTGAGATACCAGCTTACATACAAAACCTTAACCAAAAAATTCTAAGTCGGAAAAGGGGCATAATTTTGTAAAAAAGCAAAATAGAGTTATGGAACCTGTGCAATGTAAGTCAGTTTATCACAGTAAATAAGTATGTGAAGTTTCAATCCATTCCCACAAGTGGTTACTGAGATACCAGCTTACATACAAAACCTTAACCAAAAATTTCTAAGTCAAAAAAGGGGCATAATTTTGTAAAAGAGCAAAACAGAGTTATTGAACCTGTGCAATGTAAGTCAGTTTATCACAGTGAATAAGTGTGTGAAGTTTCAATCCATTCCCACAAGTGGTTGCTGAGATACCAGCTTACATACAAAAACTTAACCAAATCGGGACGCGGACGCGGACGCCGACGCCGACGCGGCGCCGACGCATGGGCGAGTCCAATAGCTCTACTTTTCTATGAATAGTCGAGCTAAAAATGAAATAAAAGTTTTGATGTGTAGGTTTTAATTAATTTTGATATGGAGGTATTCATAACTAGTAATTTTGATATGTAGGTGTTAGTTAATTTTGAAAATTTTATGCATGTGTTAATTAATTTTATATGTAAGTGTAAATTAATTTTGATATGTAGAATTTAATAAAATTTTGAACATAAAGATTGAAAATCTTACGGCATTTTTGGTGACATCAACTCCATTATTGATACCGAAATAGAATCGGAAATATTGCAAATCTCTTGGTATGTTGGTTAAATCAACAACATCCATGGAACTCCCCTCGTAAACAAGTACATAGTGACCTTAAATAAAATCAAAAGATATGTACACTAGAACTCAATATAAATGTAGAAATATGGAAAGAACTTTACTGTTTTTACTTAATACATCATTTAAAGTTGTTTGAGTAGTAGGGATCCAGGCACTCGGTCGTAGGGGTCGCTGTTTCAGGTTAAAGTATACAAGCTCATATTTCAGTCTTTTAAGAGGGATATATCTGTTGTTTCAAACACACGTGCTTTCCATGATAATTTATAGCTGTCATTACAAACACATGTGCCTTCCATGATAATTTTATAGCTGCCATTACAAACACGTGAACTTTCCATGAAAATTTTACAGCTGTAATTACAAACACATGTGTCTTCCATGATAATTTTATAGCTGTCATTACAAACACGTGAGCTTTCCATGATAATCTTATAGCTGTCATAACAAACACGTGAGCTTTCCATGATAATGTAATAGCTGTCATTACAAACACGTGAGCTTTCCATGATAATTATATAGCTGTCATTTCAAAGACATGTGCTTTCCATGATAATTTTATAGCTGTCATTTCAAACACATGTGTTTTCCATAATAATTTTATAGCTGTCATTTCAAACACATGAGCTTTCCATGATAATTCTATAGCTGTCATTACAAACACATGTGCTTTCCATGATATAGTTGTAATTTCAAACACGTGAGCTTTATAAGACAAACTTATCATACAAAAAAAGTGAGCCTTCATTATAGCTTTCATTAAATTTTGCGTTAACTTCGTTATTTATACTAAAACGGGATCTTACCTGTATTGTTCCTATAGGTATAATCTGACTGAATCCATTCTTCGCGGGAGTATTTACTTTTAGATGTCACAATGGCGGATGCATTTACGTCCTGACTTTCAGGACATGCAAGGTTCTCAAGAAATATGAATTTAGCACATGCTTCAAGGTCTTCAAATGAACAAATGATCTCCTCTGTTTCATCTGCAATACATCACTGACAAGATTTCAAAATGTAAATGTGTTTTGTAACTATTCTATCTCGTCGTAGTGATAAACAAAGACAGAATAGCGCGACTGTGTACGAAGGCAGAGAAGTGATGACAAGATCATGTTATCTTCTACTAGGCAAACCTAGGAGAGACCGTTTCACTTATTCTAAATAGGATGGTGTGGTTCTGATGCCAGTCAAAAGAAATTAAGAAATATTTTCGTTAACAATTTGCAGGAATGATAAGATATATTTAAAAGTTCATAAGAATTTAGCATACTAAAATACAATGTGTCAAAACATGATAATATTTACATTGGAAGATTCCGCATTAAAGCTTCTTTTAATTCAAATTTAAAGTTAATGTTTAAAACTTGTGTTGGAAACATTTGAGTTCTTTTATATGCTTTATTTTAAAATTGCAAACGCTTAACAGATAGAACTCAACCTACTTAAATATACTGACTTAATTAACTGATTTACCTATACACTGTTCAAAAGACAGTTCAAATTTCTTCATCCCCGTATATTCAGCCGTTGGGTCAATGAAATCAAGTTCCCCAGATGTGTATTCGATAACAAGCTGGTATAGTTCATCTTTATTTGATCCTGGCATCGGCATTGCTGTACAGCCTAAATCAGTACAATCAAACCGATAGAGATATTATATGGTTTAATTGTTTTAACGCTGTGTTTCAAAAGTATTTTACTTCTGTAGAGGCTGAAAGGAAACCTTACCAGCGTTCCAGGATTCGGCACCAAAACTGACTTGCTCTGTGCAAGTAACTGAAAATTTCGTCATATGAACTGGATACGAAGGACGAATGAAAGAATTCAGTAATTGTGCCATCTGTCAAAACCTAAGAGACGGTATTCTGCTGAGGACCTACTGATTTATAGTATTGCTCAAATATGGGTATGGTGACAACAAGAAGTAGATTCCCTTAATTTAGTTCCAATTTACAAGGCAAGATATTACCATCTACTTGTTCAAAGCAGGTTGGTTTAACGGTGATATACGTTTGGGGTTGACGAAATCAGCTTACTGAAACAATTTAAAATAAAATATCTAAATATTTCAGGATATTAAAACATATTTTTGCTCATATTGTTTTCAAAATAAATTACAATCACAAGAAATAGACTCATTTTGCCTGTAATGAATTATGAAGTGTATTATCTCGTAAATATACCTTTAAATGTCCCGTATGTTGTGTAAGAAGCCCATTTCCATAAGGTAACGGTAGTATTACTGGATGTTTGCAATAGATTGACAGAGATAGCATCACCGGCTGCTCCTCGTCGGATAATATATTCAAAGTGTAAATAAATACCCTCTGAATAGGAAAAAGTCGACGACGTTGCACTTCCCTTGGCAAATGCTTTAGAGTCGGTTTTATAAAGGCCATCTAGAATTGAAAACTATCTGCGGTGACAACACTACCTAGCGCGATATACTATATTAAACATAAAACTCTAAATATTAGGTAAAGTAGTGAAATACGAGTTTATACAGATACTGGTAACAGAACGATTTTTAAATATATGCAATGTATAGAAATTTGTTATACGAGTAAATACATACTAATAATTTGGAAAAACCAGAATCTGCTATAGGCATAAAGGGATCGTTTATTATAATAAATCTCATGATGGTCCCACATCTTGAAACCTTATGAAAAAAATCGGTAGGTTCTATCTTTTAATTAAAAGGTTACCATGAACGTAACAAATTCCAGGCCGTACATAACCGATAAAAAATGTGACAGTTTTATTAGAACTTTGTATATTTCATATAAAACTAAATTGAACTTACAGATGGGTGACAATTTCACTTGATGACTCAGTTGATAGCCACATGTTGACTGAGTAAAGTCACATGCTATTGTCCGTATTGCTGTAATAGAATATTAAATTCCAAGTGAAGTCTTTTATGTGGCAAGTTATTACTATACAAATACATTCATTTTGCATTAAAAATAATGCCAGTGTTGTGTATGTGGTACGGGATAAAGTAAGTGAACCTCATGTTTATAATTACGTATAAGTAACCTTTTATCTTTCGTAAATTTGAAAAGTCAGCCTTTATGATGCATGCATGTACTTGCACACATTTATTTTGTAGTTCGTTGATGAAAATTTAATTGCGTCAAAAAAGAAAAGTAGGAACTTCCTTATTACTGCTATACGCAAGCGCAATGTGTGTGTATTAAATGAGCCGTGCCATGAGAAAACCAACATAGTGGCTTTGCGACCAGCATGGATCCAGACCAGCCTGCGCATCCGCGCAGTCTGGTCAGGATCCATGCTGTTCGCTAACAGTTTCTCCAATTCCAATAGGCTTTAAAAGCGAACAGCATGGAGCCTGACCAGACTGCGCGGATCCGCAGGCTGGTCTGGATCCATGCTGGTCGCAAAGCCACTATGTTGGTTTTCTCATGGCACGGCTCAAATGTTTGCTTTATGTTGACTTTATCGAATATCTCACAGCATCATAAGCATAATAACGGCAAAAACATAACAACAGTCCAAAAAGACTCGGGATGAAGGCAATAGTTTTTACTATAGGCCGGCGAGTCATTCAATAAGTGTTTTATTACATGACATCAGAAATAAATTTTCATATTTTTTCATCAAGGTAGCAAAGTAAAGTTAAATATAAAGACCGTACAATAGAACAAACTATTGACCGGCATTTTATATAAGGTGTCACGTTATAATGGTAAACGTTTAATTGAAATGAAGACAAAAATCTTTTTTCATAACAACATTAGCAATGACTTACGACAGGTAACTGTCTGTCTCGTGTAAAAGCTTTCCATACAAACATCATTTCCGAGTGGATCAAAAACAAAACCACACTGGGATATATCTTCCTCTTCACCGGTACACTCAATCTCACTGACCAGTCTTGGCAAAGTTTCAGGAATTGACAAACCTTGTTCGATTCCAGCAGGCCATCTGAAATTGATTTAAACAAGAAGTAATAGTAAACATTCTTCTCCATTTTTAGCTCACCTGTCACATAGTGACAAGGGGAGCTTTTGTGATCACCCTTCGTCCGTCGTCAGTTCGTCCGTGCGTCCGTCAACAATTTCTTGTCTGCACGGTAGTGGTTTCATTTACGATTTTATTTTAACCAAACTTGCACACAACTTGTATCACCATAAGATCTTGGTTCCTTTCTTGAACTGGCCAGATTCCTTTATGCATTCCTGAGTTATGGCCCCTGAAAGGGCTAAAATTAGCTGTTTTGACCTTGTCTGCACAATAGCAGCTTCATTTATGATTTGAATTTAATCAAACTTGCATAAAACTTGTGTCACCATAAGATCTCGGTTCCTTTCTTGAACCGGCCAGATCCTATAATGGGTTCCAGAGTTATGGCCCCTAAAAGGGCCAAAATTAGCTTGTTTGCACAATAGCAGCTTCATTTATGATTTGATTTTAATCAAACTTGCACACAACTTGTATCACCACAAGATCTTGGGTCCTTTCTTGAACTGGCCAGATTCCATCATGGGTTCCAGAGTTATGGCCCCTTAAAGGTCCAGAATTGGCTATTTTGGCTTTTGCAGCCATATAGAGACTTCATTTATGGTTTTATTTGATACAACTTCCAAAATATCTTCAACAACAATAAATCTTGGATTCCATGACAAATCAGATCCAATCGTAGGTTCCAGGGTTATTTTATATCTGATTACCTCCCCTGATTGTAATCAAAATGGATTTATATCAGTAAGTACTTATAGGACTTTTTTGAAATTTCATTATTGTCATGAGTTGGACTGAGCCAATCAGGGTAGATAACTATGGACTGATTTTATGTCAAATTACCTCCCTTTATTTCAAATTAAAATGGGTATATCTCTGTAACTGATGAAGATACTGATCTGAAATTTCATTTATGTCAACAGATTTATTTGGCAGATCCTTCTTTTGTTCACTTACAATAATTTTTTTTAATTACTTCCCTTTTACGTTACTATAAATAGCTTATTTTTAGTAACTTTTTTTATTATTGGCCGTAGGGAAAAACTTTTCTGTGGTACAACATGGATAGTACCTCCAATCTTTAGGTGTATTTTGACATATCTGTACCTTGTAAGAATTTTTTTCTTTTTGGTTAAATTTCTTCCCTTTGTTGTTCCTGTCCTTTGGACTTAGATATTTTTTCTGAGGACCTTCTTGTCCTCAAGTGCAATGATAACAGGTGAGCGATATAGGGTCATCATGGCCCTCTTGTTTATTTTTTCATAAGATTCATACAATGAATCAGACAATTTTTTGATAAGGATACAATCTTAGACAAATTATTTCAATTCGAACAAGGTTGTTACAATGCGATCATATAGTTTAAACGTAAATAGGTGTATCTTGTAAGCAGACGAACTAAGCGCAATATTAATTCTTACTTCAAACCATCTGTATTTGTGGGAAGCAGGAGTTGAAATCTATGCATTTTTAAAATCTGTTCCTTTAGCATTAAGCTTTATTTTTTTGTAAGCTACCAAAAACGTTCCAATTACTTAATTCGCTCATTTGTCATACTAGGTACTTACCCGTAGTTAAGAGACTTGCATATACTGTCTGCAGCAGTCTGATCTAAATCTCCGCACATAGTTCCAATTTCCCCTTCTGACATAATCTGGAGGCGTCCAGAATGGTCCAATGCCACTGTCTCGACGGGTCGCACTTGAAATATCAAAATGATTTTTATTCACTGACAAAACAAGTGTCAGTATTATTTATTTCATAACACTGCCATTGTTTGCTTGGCGTGGATCAGATTGCGATGCACGCAATCGATTCTTCTTGCAATTAAATTTTGTTTTCTTACTTTGCTAAAAGCAGAGCCACATGTTTGTTGTAGGGGCTCAATCAATGTCACGTAGTGATTAAAATCTTAAATCGTGAAGAAGGGGAAGAAAATAAGACACTAGGGATCTCCCGAGTGTTATTTTAAACACATCCTCACATCCGGTTAGACCCATCGAATTACATATGTCAGCTCGCTTTAACATCATGAAATAGTGGCAAACTATTACTTCCAAGTCAGAAACAAACTATCACATGTTGTTTGACTTTATATGTAAGTTACCCTTTGTGTGAAAGTCATTTAAATAATAACTAGAAGAATATGTTTAAGGTTATAACTGACAATTCTCAAGGAAGGAAAAGTTTTGGAAATCGAGGTCAAGGTCAGTATTATTAAAGATCTGAAAGTCTAAACCATTTTATCATGAAGTAAAATCAAAGAGAATGCTCAATAATATTCTATTTATTAGTTACAGTTTAAAATTGAATAATTTCATAGAGCTAACACTAGATGTAATTGCAGTTGGACGAGTATCGCATCTACTTTGCTCAAATAAATCTTATTTGGTCATTTATTTTTACAGCCTCGCGAGTAACGTCCAAATATTTAAATTTGAAAAAACGTTAAATATTATAATTAGATAATATATATTTATTTTACATTTTAATACGAAGAAATCGTTTTGTTTCTGTAGAAATGGCGTGTCTCTTCCTGTTTGAAAGTACATTTTTTTTCAAGTTATCAGTAGTAAATACACTCTTTCTTAATTTGCTGATACTGTAATAACCTTTAACCCTTACCCTGCTAAATTTCTAAAATGAACTGGTCCATCGTTCAATTTGGGCAGTACCACTTATTATTCAAAGGGGTGTTCACTGAAAATTTACTGACTGAATAGCAAACAGTGCACGGATGTGAAGGCTGATCTTGGTCTGCACTGGTCGATCCGTGCAGGCTGATCTTGGTCTGCACTGGTCGCAAAGGCAGAATCTCACTTACCGACAGCAGGCTAAAGGTTGCACATGCCGCTAAACAGAACGAAAACAAACTTAGATTTAAACGTAAAATTCATTTTTTGTTTGAATCTAAGAAGCATTTTATTTACAATCTGACTGAAATAGTTGCACATATGAACTATATCTTACCATAAGTGATTTTGTAAGTTGCAATATTGTAGACAAGTGCTGATGATTCAAAATGAATATCAACCTGAAATGCAAAATTTTAAAACAAAATTATTTTCAAAAAGTACGCCAACTAAAATCTATTAGAAGACTCTTTGAAAGCATAGAATGCAACTTAGTCAACAAATAGCAGACTTGGTTTTGAATAAGCCTGTTCATAAAAGGTACAAACTATCAAATAGTTTCTTTCCTGAAAAAATACGTACCAATGGTGTTCACATCAACCAGATAATTTCCTATTCAAAGCATGACAATATTTCAAATCAGTCGCATTTCTGGACGGGTTTTTACCCACTACTACAATTATAAGTACACTTCTGAAAATGATGAAAAATTTACCTCATAGACTGCATAATGATTATATAATTATGCAGCTTTCTTATTCAAGCACAGTTTTTGGTCGCACACTTTTCAGCTTGGATCTTGAGTACATTATTTTGAGTTTGATAGTGGACTTATACATGGTTTTCTTACAGCAGACTTTTGTAGTATTTTAACATTATGGCAGGGCTAGACAATATACATCCGTCACAGCAACACATATTTGAATTTTAAGATACCTAAAATACTCTTCTTATGGCGGGGATGGGGTGGGGGGCTAGTTGTCAATTCTCACAAACTGACATATTCAAGGACCATAACTTCAAAACGACAAAGACTATCTGGTTGTTTATCAAACTTAATTTACGTCGTTGGTCACTGGATAAACACTGTCTATGTTATTTATTGGGCACTTTCAGTATGCGCAACTGCAAGTAATGCAACGGTCATAACTCAAGACTGATTGGGTCTATTCGGCTTGTTATCAAACGTGAAGATAAGAGAGATAAGCCCATTAATATTGTGACCAGGTTTGGTGAACAATGGATAGAGCTAGTCGAATTAGACAGCGGACACAATAATCTTTAATATAACTATAAATATAACTATAAACATTGCGACGCAGTTTGGTGAACAATGAACTGTAAGGACAGCGGGGAAAGTCATTCCAATGTCAAAACTCCGGAGATACTTAGACTATCCAGCTGGTTATCAAAGCTGGTTATCAAACCTGGCGATATAATTTGCGCAGAAACATTGTGACCAAGCTTTGTAAATATTTGATAATAAGTGCTGATACTGTCACTTTTCGCAATTTTGACTAATTCAAAGACCAAATTTCCAGAGGGACTTGTAGGATCAAGCTGGTTATCAAATATGGCCGATCAGCGATTTGATCAGCGTCTTTTTTTTAAAAAGGCCTGTTTTATGTATAAAATCGCGAATAATTTACATCCCAACTATATTTGTGAAATGTACAATCATGCAAAAACCTCTAGTAAATGATACTTCTTTTACTTTGCGATCAAACACAAACAAGAATTTTTGTATACCAAATACGCACACAAATGTTTAAACGTAGTATGCTATATTCTGGTCCAATTATTTGGAACTGTTTACCTATAGAAGTTAAATCTGCTCGTTCATTACAATGCTTTAAATCATCATGTCTCAACTGGATGAACATTACATAAACTATTACCTTTTTGTTTTCTGATATGTATTTGTTTTATTTTCTTATGTACATGCCTTTGTATTTTCAATGTACTCATTTTATTATGCATTATGTTCTGTATATACATGAGTTTTCTTCTTGAGAGGGCCTCATGGAAGATTAGCATCAGCTAAATGAGCTACCCTCTATAAATAAAGAATTTACTTACTTACTTACTTACTTACTTACTATAAATTATACCAATAGACAAATTAAGTGACCATTCCATAAGAGCTGCTCCAAATAGAGAACAGAAAGCTTTTGTGGTTGCCGCACGCTCTCGTACCATAGTAAATGTATATATGTCCCGTTTAAAAGGCGTATAATAATATATCAGAATAATGAATAGCGCTATTTAAAAGAATGGTTTCCATAAGACAACGTGTGGATACTTCATTATAAGCCTTTATTTTTATTTCTTTATCCCAAACGTTCAATCTGTTTGTTCCTTTTATCGGGAAATGTTTTATTATATAGTATTTTATTCATAGTACATGAAGTTTGTCGACAGACAGATAGTAAATTTAGTTATTCACCTTAACTGTAAATTAGTTTACGGTATGCATTTATTGACATAAAACAGAGAAGACAACAGTCCACCTAAACTTGCCCCACTAGTCCTCCCAATACTTTGATTTCATGCAGCACCACAATCTTAACATTCTCAAAGAAAGTTGAATTTAGTGACAAATCATCAGTTTGTCGATTCTGACACTGTCCTTAAACGAATCAAAATTACATCTTGGTCTCAAAACTAAGATTTATAATTCTGAAGCAATGAGAACTTTAATGCCTGATCAACAGAACGTATGTATCCAAAAATAATATATACATTTTAATATAATTATTCATTTATTTTCAATTATTGTACTTACATATTCCTTTGTTCTATACTCATGTACGGTGGTTATATTACACAAAGTCACATTCAGATGTAGACTGCCAGTCAGTGTAATACACCCCTCCGCCAGGAAGTCAATCCTCACAACAAGAGTATCTCCTACAAAAGACAAAATGTAGCTGATAAACAAATGCTACCGAATGGAACATTATATCAAATATCAATACTATAAACAGGACTGATACCGTTTCCAATTCCAATTAGCCTTTAGCCTGCTGCCAGCAAGTGATTATGCCTTTGCGACCAGTGCAGACCAAGATCAGCCTGCACGTCCGTGCAGGCTGATCACGGTCTGCACTGTTCGCTATTCAGTCAGTAAATTTTCAGTGAACACCCCTTTGAATAAGTAGCGGTACTACCAAAACTGAATGATGGGCCAGTCCACTTTAGAAATTTAGCAGAGTAAAGGTTAAGTTTAAATAGGAAATAACACAATAATATTCCATTTTCATGTTGTATTCATTTTCACTGTGAAAAACTGCATTGAAAGCCTTTGCCTGTAACATTGTTTTAGAAATAAACAAAACAGAAAATGCAAAATGAAGCAATGTACTAACTTATACTATCTTCTTTTTATTTGTTTTTGGTTTAGCACCGTCTTTAAAGCAACAGTGTTTCAGTTATGTAACGACTGGCGTTGAACCGGGTGGACAAAATGTTTTTTCATCAAATCGTAACGGTTAACTTGCCCATGGATAGAACTCATGAGTGTAGATCTACTCTGTCCTTAATTAGCTAAGCGATGTTGATTTATACTTACTTTTATCTTGGAGATAGATTTTCGTTATATTGCATGTTTCTACATCCAAGTTTGATGAATTGTCGTCTGAACTCAAAGTTAAGTTGTGTTCACCTGGGTACGATATACATGCATCAACGGGGACTGGAATGTTCAAAGGTTAAATATGCAGAATTCGTTGAAATTGAATATACATGTGTACGAGAAACTGGCGCTTAAAATAAAAATAAATTCAACACTAACTGACAAAATAGTATATACTGTTTGTAAATGATACGTTACATGTCAATCTTTTGATAAAAACATACGAAATAATGGCATCTAAATTCGAAAATACTTTTAAATCAAATATTCAAAAAAATATGTTTCAAGTCAAATGAGATGTAATATTTAACAAAAGTGAACTTCTTATATAAAAAAATGCTTATTCAATATAATCTAACGAATCAAAATTACCTTGCCTATATTTGATGTTAAAGCCACGCCCAGTACTGTAAGTATCTGTCACAAACTTTAGTTTTACAATGTTCCCACTTGTTACAAATGTAGAAGGTACTTCCCCACACTCATATGGAACAGTGGCATTAGTTTTATCTTCCACCTGAAATATAATTAAGTGGACGGTGTTCCAGTGGTAAACACTTGAACTGGCAATCCATAGGACCCGGTTTCGATTCTCGGTCTTAATTCACAGGACTCTTCTGTCCACCAACAGACATTTCTTACATTCACGTTTTCGTAAAACACTGATTAAACTCTCACTCTAAATATACAAATGTATATAGAATGTATTAAAGAGATATTATCAGCATTTACTAAAAGGTTAAGAAGTGTGAAATTCTCACATATAATCCACAATCCTCTTCACTTCCGGTGTTAACACCGACATCGTAGTCGACAATCTCAAATTTAATAACGTGGTAGGGATCTACTTCTACATGCCAGTTACAGTTAGAATTCAACGGATAAGGGTCAGGGTAGTAAGCTGAGAGAATTCTTCCGCTAGATCCCATATATCTCATTCCGCGACCTATACAAAAGAAACGTTTAGGTTATGGAATGTGTTCTGTTACATCTTAGCAGTTTTAAGTTATTTCTTGCAAATAACTCTATACTGCAAAAAAAACCCCACAAAATGTGTGCACTTTCATATCATACCCAAGTCTCTACTAAAGATTTTGATTTATACACGCATTTAATGTAAACTTTTTTCTGGATTTAACACATAAACCGAAAGAGCTATTATATGGTGACTTCCTGCTTTTTATTTTGGAGGAAGATCCATCATGACTCTTCATGCCTATTTTTAAGCACGGGTAGAACCATCGCCCATCAGTAGGCCAGCTGAATGGCTTCTTCGCATTAAGAATCAATGGGAACCCGTATTATTTAGGATCAAGTGATACAAAGCCGACAACCTTAATCACTCGATCAAGGAGGACACCCATAAACGTTTTGTCATTATAAAATGTAAGCAATAAAACTGTTGTAAAACTGTTCTTCTTGTATCCCAGTATATACGCAAATTGAAATCTGTTTTGTTTGACTCAATGTATCATGTTTCATTACAACAACGATGCTATAACTAGACTAGAATCTCTAAGAAGATTAAAAAGATATGTATGTCAGTACATACCTGCAGATATTGGTACACATCCAATACTGTCAGTTACATATGGCAGGAATTTGCATCCATATTGTAGCTTTGCATGAAGCTCTTGATCAATGTCTGTTAGCGGGCAACCCGATATAATACCTGAAACATAACATATCAAAAATAAGAGAACTATTGTTAGGTATATAGGATAAATATAATAATTGTCTTTTTATCAGTGTCCACATGATTGTAACTGGGCGAACTAGTAATGCTTATCTTTAAAACATAGATAATTCTGGATCCTGAGCAGGGATTACCTTTTTTCAGTTTAATATCTGAGACGCTTTTGTTTTGAAAACAAGAAACATAAATACACTTAAGCCTACATTAGCGCCACCTGTATTATAAGAAGAAGAAGAAGAAGAAGAAGAATCTTTATTATGCAATAAATCAAACACGATCCATCAGCATATCTTCAATATACACACAAATAAATATAACATGTATGGCAAGATAGCAGATATGTAAATACAAGTTTAACAACTGTTTCAGTAATTCATAGGTATCAGTAATAACACAGCTTTGGGAGAGACAATTTTGATAACCCAAGCATGTGTATTAGCTACTTAAACATTAGAGTTTATCTATTTAGATACCTCCTTTTTTAAATGCTTTAAAGATATACGTTGCGAGATTACGAGTATCTTTACTATATTCATTAAAAAATAATTCCAAAAATTTAAAATAACTTGGATGGTGCCAGAAATACTTCCTGATATACTGTTTTCTTAAATCTACAAACTCCTGACATTCAATGACAAAATGATACTCGTCTTCTAATATGTGACAGTACAAATTCTATTTTCATAAGGTTTATTATTTGGACGGCTCCATCTACCAGTCTCAACAGCCAATCTATGCGATGACAACCTCAGTCTTGTTAATGCTATTCTAAACTTCCTTATATTTATTACTGTTAAGTAATTACTGAAACTGAAATCAAATATATTCTTGTAAAATAGTGCTCGGCTGGATTCGTTTATAGATGTGCTCAAATCCTGTAGGTAAATGTCCCTTAGACGCTGTTTTAAAATATTAAGAAAGACCTTTGTGTCTCCTACACTCTGAGCAAGCCAAACATGATAGAATCCTAATTTTGATAACAAAAATTTCACCTTGGAGACCCAGTTTATTTTGCGAGAATTTAGATCTATACAATTTTGCAAAGAAATATATACTTGTTTAGTATATTTAACCTGGCCACAATTGCTAATTTTCAATCAATACTTTATAATGTTATAATGTCTATCTGTTACTAAGTTGTATCTACCTGTTTCCGCATAAATAAAACTGTTCTGTGTGTTAATTTTCACCCCGAGTAACCTTTTACAGAAGCTTAGATGTGTTCGTTTTACTTGTAAACCTTTATTAAAACCCCAAACTTCACTTGAATAATTCAAAATTGGAATGATGAGTTTATCAAAAAGATATAATGTAAGTTTTGGCCCTATATCTGCAAACTTGTAAAAATATTTATTCATTTCAAAAATTGCCTTCAGTGCCTGTCCTGAAAGCATTTTGTCAGTCTCATTAAAAGAGCCTCCTGAGGTAAATAAGATACCAAGATATTTAAATTTACTCATTATTTCTAACTGAATATTCTGATATCTGAAATTGATATTATGGCTTAGCCTTCCCCCTTTTCCAGAAATCATACCTTTTGTCTTTTCTGTATTAACAATTAGTTTCCATCTATCACAATATTCGGCTAAAATGTTTAAAGATTCTTGCAGATTATGTGCTGTTTTCGCAAATAAAATTATATCATCTGCATATAACAATAAACAAATTTTTATGCTACCAATGTCTATCCCTTCAATGCCTTTCAGTAAAAAGGTCTCTTCGATATCATTTAAATATATGCTAAATAGAAAGGGAGATAAACTCTCCCCTTGTCTAACTCCTAGCGAACAGGAGAAACTTTCACTTAACGACTCCATGCTTTAATTTTTGACTTGACATTGTTATACATAGATTTAATAACACTAAGTATATTACCGCGTACACCATATTTAATAAGTTTGAACCAGAGAATATCCCTAACAACAAAATCAAAGGCCTTTTTGAAGTCCACAAATGCGCAAAAAAGTGTATCTCCCTTGTCAAAACAATGACTTATTAGTGAATTAAGAATAAATATATTATCCACAGTACTCATTCCTTTTCGAAAACCCGCCTGAGCTTCAATATATATGAAATATTTTTCAGCCCAGCTATTTAACCTTTCATTTAAATTCGTGTAAAACGTTTCCCCAAAGTACTAAGTAACGTTATGCCTCTATAATTCGCAGGGTCATTGATATCACCCCCTTTATGTAAAGGAACGATGAAACCTTCTGACCAAGTTTTGGGAAAATAACCCGTCCGTAAACATGTATTAAACAATCGATGAAAATACAAAGTTAATGTGTCTGTTCCGTGTATAAAAAATTCGTTTAGATATGAATCGGGTCCACCATTAGTGTTCGATCTAAATTGCTTTATAGCCTTACTTATTTCGCTAAGAGTAATTTCTTCATCTAATTCTGAAAACATAACCTGCATTTATCCTTCTAGAAAACGTTCATTAAAATATAGTATATCCTCATCCGCTTGGTAAAAGTGATCTTCGGGATTGTTAATAGATTTAAAATATTCCGCAAATTTACTGACATTTATACTTGTTTTATTGTTACAGCTTACAGTCACTTACCATAAGTAGCCAGTTAGCTTACTTCCTAAAAGTGCACGTGACATACTTTTTTAATATCGACTTGTCTTAAACAGCTACCTGCATTAAGTAACCAGGTCACGCTGCTTCCATACATGGCTGCTTAACACAAGTATGACTATTGTACATGCTAATTAGATTTCAATGTGGGCCGGAAATAATCTATAAGACAAAAACAATGCAATTTACTGGGGTATTAAAGGAGCAGGAAAAAACACAGGGTTCGTATTCATCAACGTTCACAGTCTTCTTGACTCTTTAAGACCTTTACACTTCGTTTATTAAGGAACACCACATTTTCAACTTTTTACGATATAGTTTTACGATGAAATTTATGTAGTTGCAAGGCAGAAAAAGGCCGCAGTTGTAATGTCTAAAACGTTGATACGTAATGGCCTGCATTTTGACACAAAATCTACTTACTTTCACAATGTTCCCTACAGATTGGTATAGGTGCACCATTCTGACATTTTGGTTGATATAGTCCACATTGCATGGCCATTATCGAACGTTTGCAGTCTACTGTCATGTTCTTGAACGTGTCCGACTTGTCTATGTTTTGCAAAAGTAGATTGCCGTCAAAAATATCCGAAACGCCGAATGGTCCGGGTACTGTGACTTTCTCAAATCCTAAGGCACGACATGTTGAAATTGTGCTCTTGTAGCATTTATCGCCTGAAATCATATCAAAATTTATTTTTTACTTTGATTTAACATCACTTTCCAGCTTTTGATGTGGTTAGACCACATTATAAAAGGCACGGGCGGGCGCCTTGGTAGAATCACAGACCTTCCTAAACCAGCTGTATGACACAAGTCTACACCGCAGGCAAGGTTTCGAACCCGCGGTGTGGGGTATGTAATTCGAAGTTAGCGACTTAAACCGCTCGGCCACGTAGGCCCAATTCTTATTACAGACTTGTTTGTGCATCAGTACTTTCACACCGACAATATGATATCTAGTGATGAAAATAATTAAAAATTATAAATAAACAGTTGTTAAAATTAGTAATTTCGACATCTGAGTAATGGACCCTATATGACACTCGACAATTTTCATGCGATTAAATTCCAAATTCTACCTCGAATATTCGGCGACCATTACTGCAGCGGCTTCCATACCAGTCGGAAAATGCCGATATCGCATACGGCGGATACGTAATCTAACGGAAATTGCCGATTACCATTGCGAGTCCACCACCTTAAGTGTTAGATAAAATTATCTCTTGCTTACCTGTTAAAGCCTGGGTCGTTTTCACTGACAAGTCAACATTGGCAGTTGCACTTAGTCCGTTTAACTCTATCTTACATGTATAAACACCAGCGTCATTTCTGGAAACACTGTAAGATGGGAAAAATGCAAGTTTCCAGTTAGAAAATGTTAACCTGAGATCATGATAAAGATCTGTTATTATTCTCGTTTGAAGAGGTATTTTAATACGAAACGCGTTGCAAATTTGAGTTTTCTTCTTTCTTCAACCATGATATGAAAATAGCAGGTATATTCTTGGTGGGAGTATAAAACTTAAAGCGGGAAGTGTAGTAAAGTTAAATCTGATATTCAAAAACTGGATAATGACGTGCCTGTTAATCTCTAAACTGTAATTTGAGGTTGGTGATGGTAAGTCTTCTTGTATTGTAACAGTATATTTGTTGACCTCATCATGCTCGTCAAAGATTGTGATCACATTTTGATTAATTATGTCACTGTTACGAGATATCTGAACATCTCCTTTGTACCAGTGCATTGTAGCCTGCAATAAATGTAACTTGACATTAAATACAGGTATTGTGTACTTACTATACTTATAACGTTAAATCTACTATGCAACACAGAAACAACGGATTATTGGCTGGCGCAGGAGATTAGCCTCTGCGTAAATAAATAGTAAGACAAGACTGAGGAAAGGCAGGCACAACTGACATTTCTGATCTGAAATCTGACTGAGACAAAAAATAAGGCATTTCTGATCTAAAATCTGACTGTGACAAGAATAAGGAAGACACAACTGACATTCTGATCTGAAATCTTACCTAGACAAGAATAAGGAATATTTCTGATCTGAAATCTGACCTAGACAAGAATAAGGAACATTTCTGATCTGACCTAGACAAGAATAAGGAAGACACAACTGATATTTCTGATCTGAAATCTGACCTAGACAAGAATAAGGAACATTTCTGATCTGAAATCTGACCTAGACAAGAATAAGGAAGACACAACTGATATTTCTGATCTGAAATCTGATATAGACAAGAATAAGGAGGACACAACTGATATTTCTGATCTGAAATCTGACATAGACAAGAATAAGGAGGACACAACTGACATTTCTGATCTGAAATCTGACATAGACAAAAATAAGGAAGACATAACTGACATTTCTGATCTGACTATGAGACAAAGACTAAGTGAGATGTAAAGTTCTAATATTTTCAATCTGACCATGAACCAAGAATAAACCGGCACGACTGACATTTCTGATATGACTATGAGAATAGAATGAATAAAGGCACGACTGATATTTGCAATGTTACTATGTGACTAGACTGAAAAGGCACAACTGACATTTCTGATCTGACTATGAGAGGCACAACTAATATTTCGATTTGACTATAAGACAAGAATGAAGGAAAGCACAACTGATTTTTCGACCTGACTATAAGACAAGAATGAAGGAAAGCACAAGTCATTTTCGACTATGAGAATAGAATGAAGAAAGGCACTACTACCGATCAGTCAAGAATCAAGAAATGTAAAACTCACATATAACAATTCAATTCCTACTAGAATAAAAGACAAGAAATAAGAAAAACATAAGCTGACATATCAAAATTCCAACCTCAATATTTTCTTTCTTTTCAACTATGCATGTCAGTTTTATACTGTCAAGGACGTCAGCTTCTACAGCATCTTCTAGAACAGCTACCGTTGGAAAATTTTCTAAAATAAGTAATAGATCCTAATTCATACAAAAGTATAAAGAATCAATTAAATAAAGAAAACAAAAAGTTCAGTTGCATAATACAAACTTTATTTCAAGTCTCATGCGAAGTCAAGAGATCTACATTAACCTTTCGGGGACTTTATGTTAAGCAGACTTGAGTTTTAGGACCCTTTACTGATTGAAATATCAACTTGAAACTAGAACTGTCACAGAAGTGACTCATACCCCCACCATACGGTCTTGTCACAGAAGAATGGCAACCATAAGGAATCTTAAAAATACTTTGGTGTACTTCATCCTGGGCTTCCACATGTAAGTAATACTAGTATAATACTAGTATAGTAATACTCGCAAATATATTAAATCTCTAATATTAGAGATACACTAAAAGTGAATACAAAAAAGTGTCTTACTGACCCATGTTACCACGGAAAAATGTTTTTACTTTTTACATAGGACTTATAATAAAAAAGTTAGAAAAATACCTAAAAAATTGAAAATCTAAAAATAGGATTTCTAAAAATAGACTAATTCCTGGAATTTAAGGGGAAGAAACTCAGTACAAAGGTTAAAAAAAGGTTACTTCCCTTTGGCTCTAAGCCAATCAGAATGAGATATAGTGAAAATACATCAAAATTAACCTTAAATTCTAGGTAAAAGGGGACACAATTCAAGAAAAATAGTGTCAGAGTTATGCACCTTGTGTCACATGATGTGGGTGATGAGGTGGAACATCTATTTTATGTCTGAATCAAATCCATTTAGTAGTAATTGAGATATAGTGAAAATACATCAAAATTAACCTTAAATTCTAATAAAAAGGGGTATAATTCATGAAAGATTAGTGTCAGAGTTATGCACCTTGTGTCACATGATGTGGGTGATGAGGTGGAACATCTATTTTAAGTTTGAATCAAATCCATTTTGTAATAATTGAGATATAGTGAAAATACATCAAAATCAACCTTAAATTTAAAGTAAAAGGGGACATGATTCATAAAAAATTTATGTCAGAGTTAAGCACCTTATGTCACATCATCTGGGTGATGAGGTGGAACAACTGTTTTAAGTTTGAATCAAATCCATTTAGTAATAACTGAGATATAGTGAAAATACAACAAAATTAACCTTAAATTCTAAGTAAAAGGGGACATAATTCATGAAAACTTGGTGTCAGAGTTATGCACCTTGTGTCACATGATGTGGGCACATGATGTGGGTGATGAGGTGGAACATCTATTTTAAGTTTGAATCAAATCCATTCAGTAGTAACTGAGATAAAGTGAAAATACATCAAAATCAACCTTAAATTCTAAGTAAAAAGGGGCATAATTCATTAAAAAAAATGGTGTCAGAGTTATGCACCTTATGTCACATGATGTGGGTGATGAGGTGGAACATCTATTTTAAGTTTGAATCAAATCTATTTAGTAATAACTGAGATACAGTGAAAATACAACAAAATTAACCTTAAATTCTAAGTAAAAGGGGACATAATTCATGAAAACGTGGTGTCAAGAGTTATGCACCTTGTGTCACATGATGTGGGTGATAAGGTGGAACATGCATTTTAAGTTTGAATCAAATCCATTTGGTAATAACTGAGATAATAGATTTCGGGACGCGACGGGACGGGACGCGACGCGACGGGACGCGACGGGACGCGACAAAACTGACTCCTATATACCCCCCTCAAACATGTTTGGTGGGGGTATAATGAAGATTTTATTAAAAAGCAATGTACACATAGAGTACCTGGTAAGCTGTTTGACGTCGTGTTTTCTCTAAAGCTAGGTGGCACTGTTGCGACTTCTTGGCTTTCTAGAAAAACATGTCAATACCAATCGTAAATTTTAAGACACCATACATATCTTTGACAGAGACAAATATTTTAACCTTTACCCTACTAAAATTTTAAAATGGACTGTTCCATCATACTGTTTGGGCAATACCATTTATTATTCAAAAATGTGTTCACTGAAATTTTAATGGCTGAATAGCGAACAGTGCTGACGATGATCAGACTGCCCGGATGTGCAGGCTGATCTTGGTCTACAATGGTCGCGAAGGCAGAATCACTTGCCAGCAGAAGGTTAAGGTTAACACTCATTACAGTTTTCTAATAAATACTTGTGTTTAAAGATTGAAAAGTGATTTTAGACTGAAAAATAGTTGTTTACTATAATTGCACTATGCATTTTTCAAGAAATTGTTTTTAAAACTTACCATTACATGATTTGCCTTCAACATTGTCGAGAGCAACATAAAGTCCTCGTGCTATAAATCGAATATTTGGAAGGTATCTACCATTTGACAGCGGTCCTGATGTCCCATCAAAAATACTGAAATGTTATGAAAGCAAATTCATTACATTAATTTTTAAGGTATAAAATTGTCCAAATCTTTATAACAAAGCTTATTCCTACAAATTAATTTAGCAACACTTATGTTTCTGTCTAGTCCATCTCGTAACGTAATCATTACTTTCGTTTCCTTTCAGTCTGGTATTAGAGTGGACGGACCACCTAGAGCCAGGGATTGGGACTAGCTTTAACCAAAGTTTAAACACTGTAAGCAGCAAATATCTTTGACATATTGGCGCGGGAAAGTTATCGTGGATTTATTGGATGCGTTAATGCATGTAATCAAATCCCAACATGCCCTGATTCTCACACAGTCATCTTTAAAATGTGAATCATCTGGATTCTTGTTCTAACGAAACATTTGTTGAGGAAAATCATATAATTTTAAGGCGGAAGAGATGAATAAATTTACAGTGTATCAATACGCTTACTTGAATGTTTCAGGGGTCGTAAGAGAAAATGTAAACCAGTTCTGGGTATCATTCAGTTCCAAATAGCTTTCATAGGTGTTTGATTTGCGAAATTCATCGATGAAGTCAATTATGAGATACAGAAAAACTTCTTCTGGATTAAATGACAGATCTTTGTAGATCCACAGGTCCATCGACACTGCGCATGTTTCACTAAGCACCTCTATCACTCCAGTTGTGAAATTAACTTGGTCTAATTGTCTTGCATCATAAACCAGTACGCTGCCTGCAAAGCATGGATAATTTTTTGTCATTGACATTTTGTTTTGAAACGTGTCTTTTTAATTCGCGTGTATATACAACTCTGTTTCCTTGTTTTCAGTATCAATGAATATTTTCAGTAATCATGTGATCTTACACGGCAAGTTTGAGTCAAAAACCATACCAGTATTTTTTTTTTAAAAAATGAGTACAATGTAAGTAAGCGAACTATAAAACAAAACAAATAAAAACATTACCTTAAGAGAAAATTATACGTACACTAGGTTCAATCTCTCAGGAAGACTGTCCTATACAGAAACTAAATCAGTAATTTTGTCATGAAATATGTCTTAGATATACGTGCTTAATATGCAGACCCGTTCCTAACCAATCCTTATAATCTTTTTTATGGGTTTAACTTTACACAGACACAATTATACAAGCAAGCCGGCATATGACATATAACTGTGTCGGTGTGACGTTACACCATCATTTTAAAAAAAAAATGTTTCATATTTCATACAAATTTATTAAATGGAAATCCTTATTTATAAAAGCTAATGTTTATAATCCGTTTTCAAAATTATACCATTTTCTGTGCCATTGATTGAATTTATTGTAACATTTGTGCCACTGATCACGTGCGGAAGTGCAGCACGTGTTATGCCACCAGGAACGTCATATCCGCAGACATCAGTGTCGAAGTCACAATCAAATGAATAATCTGCAATTTTAAAATATGTAACATTGATTATAATACATCGACTATTATATGAAGGAAAGTTCAATTAATAAACTATATATGTTACATGAAATAAATACTGAGGAGATTTAATGTATGTGAACAAGAAGATTCTGTACATGCGCATTCCATGGCGAAACGTAACATTGGTATTGGTGCCCTATAAGGCATAAATAAAAGAAACAAATTGTACCTTCTCGATTTACAAGTAATTTTCATTTGATTTAGCTTTTTACACCTTTTATGCTATTACAGAGTTAACGTATGCTTGTTTCCTGTTGTAACATGTGCAGAATCCCTACCAAACTAGTACTGAAATACGAAGACTATATTACCACAATCATTTTCATCATCTCCGTATGGACAATCAACAAATTTGTCGCAGACGACATTATCATTGGGAAAACACAAACTTCCATTGTAACTGTTGATGTTACAGGAATAGTTGTTGCATTGACCTGTAAAAGAGTACAAACCAATGAAGCCTTTATGTAAGATTTCAGGAACCTTTTGGGTCTGCTTTTATATAGTTTATTCTTCTAGCAGGCAAAAATGTTTACAAACATCTAAATATGTTGTAGCGTAATGGCCTCTAAAAGCCACATGGCACCAGTGCTACCAGACTTGTAAAACCTGTGGTAGAACTTTCACACACATATATAAGATTGAAGACACAATAGTTCGTTTCTGATGTGTGTTTAATTTCAGGTATTTAAAGAAAGTCTTTTAGTACAAGTAGTTTTATTGTCTCATTGTCCATCTTTCAAATAATATTTAGCTACTATAAAATGTTAAGAACTAAGTATGTATATTCTGAAGTTGTCTTTCATGAAATCTACATAACATATTTTGGAAATTAACCTAACCAGGCATAAAGGTATTTTTGACTTACATTGGCAGAACCACGGTTGGTGGCTCTGCCGCCTCGCTACTCTGAATATCTAGTACATAGACCTTTTATATGCACCGGCCAGACTGTTGATTACCAAAATAAAATGTAGTTTTTCTGGTGTTATGTCTTAACCTGCCCAGAGCTATGTTAACTTGTCAGTTTTATATTTCAACAATTTTAAAAGGTCAAGAGTTTCCGGTGAAAGCCTTTAACTAATTTTGAATGGATATATACTATCCAAGACATTGAATAATTTAGTCTGTTAAAACAATAGCCTAGCCCCCTTTTTTGAAATTACATTATAATGTTACGTATTGCAAATAGTTTATTAAGTCACTTTTCACAAACGCCTTCCAAAATCGACAAATTTTTGTCTCTGAAGAAATATGTTATTTCTAGCAAGCATTACTTAAGGTGTTCACAAACCGCCAGATAGTTTCTAAATAAGTATACTATTTCTAGCAAGCATTACTTAAGGGGTTCACAAACCGACAGATAGTTTCTAAATAAGTATACTATTTCTAGCAAGCATTACTTAAGGTGTTCACAAACCGACAGATAGTTTCTAAATAAGTATACTATTTCTAGCAAGCATTACTAACTGTGTTCACAAACGCCTTGAGACCGACACTTGCAAGCTTTACCTAAGGTGTTCACAAACCAACATGTAGTATCTGAATAAATATATTATTTCTAGCAAGCATTACTTACTGTGTTCACAAACGCCCTTAGAGACGGACACATTGTCGATGAGCAAATATGAAACCTTGTTTTCTAGGTGTTGAGACTCAAATACCAAACTATAGTTTCCTGCCGGTAGTTCTATGTTTACAACCTGCGCCTTGCCCTGTGACTTGTACATGTGGAAATTGTGTAGCTCCTGCAGGTTATTACTGTAGTTTTGCAATACGCGGAATAAATTGTCGTTGAAGTCTCTGTACAAGGTGAAGGTCAGACATGAAGTTTCTGTTACTTCTATCGCTGGTGTTTCAGCATAAGTGAACTTTTCACCGCCGAAATATAGCGACTTATCTGAAACAAACGCATAGTTCATCTGTGTTAGAAAATTATGAATTTATTGCTAGGTTGTCATCTAATTATTTGTTTAAACGGGGAGGTGGCGAAGGTTTTATTATTTCACATCTGAGAATTACAAATAGCATCTTGAATAAGACGAACTCGGTCGGACTTAACATTTTCTGATTTACATATCAAAACATTATTCATAATTTTGTGTGAATGATAGGACAATGTCTCATATATCTATAAACATAAAAGATGTAAATTATATATCTATAAACATAAAAGATGTAAATTTATACCTTGTAAATCTCCTTCTGCCATAAATACACCATGTAACATCCAGCCACATGCATACGAATCGTCAAAGTCACATGTTGCAGACGACACTTGGTGAAAAGGAAAATGATATACAGACATAAAGTATTTTCATAAAAGGTTAAAAAAATGATAATTTATTACGATATATAGTTTAAGAATCTGTAATAGCAAGAACAACGTATAGGAATACACCAATAACTTTAGTTTATGTTTACTTAACCTTTAACCTGCTGGCAGCAAGTGGTTTTACCTTTGCGACAAGTGCAGACCAAGATTTGTAATTTCTGCGCTGTTCAATCAGTCAATTTTCAGCGATAAAAAGTGGTTACTGCCCAAACTGGATGATGGACCATTCCATTTTAGACATTTAGCAGGCTAAATGTGAAGTTTAATGCAGAAGACGAATGTGAGTGTCCAGGGCAGCGATTTATGTCAAATCAATCTTGCCCTTCCCTTGCAGACTGACATGTGAAGATCTATATTCAAATGATCACGTAATAAATTGTTATACTTACAACATACCGTGTCTGCTGCGTTAGGACACATGTTGATATTTTGACAGACTTCTTTCAGAGGTATACAGAACGCATAACCATCTCCTCTACACGAGAACTGACCATCAGCACATGCTGCCATAGAAAAACAAGAGGACCACGATGGTCCTGAATCGCTCACCTGTCCCCACATGAACTGAGTATGATGTCGTTTTTTCTATTATTTGACATAGTGACCTAGTTTTAGAGCTCATGTGACCTAGTTCTGAACTTAACCTAGATATCATCAACGTGAACATTCTCACCAATTTTCATGAAGATCCATTGAAAAATATGGCCTCTAGAGAGGTCACAAGGTTTTTCTATGTTTAGACCTAGTGACCTAGTTTTTGATCGCACGTGACCCAGTTTCAAACTTGACTTAGATATCATCAAGTTGAACATTCTGACCAATTTCCATGAAGATCCATTGAAAAATATGGCCTCTAGGGAGGTCAAAAGGATTTTCTATCTTTAGACCTACTGACTTAGTTTTGGCCCGGTTTCAAACTTGACCTAGATATCATCAAGATGAGCATTCAGACCAACTTTCATGCAGATCCCATGAAAAATATGGCCTCTACAGAGGTCACAAGGTTTTTCTATTTTTTAACCTAATGACCTAGTTTTGAATCGCACGTGACCCAGTTTAAAACTTGACTTAGATATCATCAAGTTGAACATTCTGACCAATTTCCATGAAGATCCATTGAAAAATATGGCCTCTAGGGAGGTCACAAGGATTTTCTATTATTTGACCTACTGACCTAGTTTTTGACCGCAGTTGACCTAGTTTCAAACTTGATCTAGATATCATCAAGGTGAACATTCTGACCAATTTTCATGAAGATCCATTGAAAAGTATGGTCTCTAGAGAGGTCACAAGGATTTTCTATTATTTGACCTACTGACCTAGTTTTTCACCGCATGTGACCCAGTTTCAAACCTGACCTAGATATCATCAAGATGGATATTCTCACCAATTTTCATAAAGATCCCGTGAAAAATGTGACCTCTAGAGTGGTCACAAGCAAAGTTTACGCACGCACGGACGGACGCACGGACGACGGACGCCGCGCGATCACAAAAGCTCACCTTATCACTATGTGACAGGTGAGCTAAAAACATTAATATATGTTTAAATGCATAATTTTCAATTTATTTCAATTACATTTGAATAATGTTTCTTGTCAGCACTATTTTTTATTACTTTACAATCGGACGTAATTGCACTTGGAAAACCAAAATGTATTTTTAATTATCTATGTAGTTGTAGTTCTATATAACTCAGTCCCACGCTTAGCTCAATGGGGAGAGTGCAGACCTACGGATCAAGGGGTTGTGAGTTCGATCTCTTGGCTGGGCTAATGTTCTCCGTGACGATTTGATAAAAGTCATTGCGTCTGAATTCAATCGTCCTCCACCTCTGATTCATGTGGTAAAGTTGATAGTTATTAGCGGAGAACAGATTTGTACTGGTACAGAATCCAGGAACACAGGTAAGGTTAACTGCTCGTTAACTGAAATATTGTTGAAAAACGGCGTTAAACCAAAAACAAACAAACAATCAATCCCTACGTTCAACTTACAGTAGGATGTGCAATCACCGCTTGTTACACCAGTACTTTGCATGTCCAAATATTGAGAATCACCAAGATTTACTCTCCATACTAGTCTGTATTCGCCAATCAGATTCAGAATCTAAAAATGAAAACAAAATGTTTCTGTGTTCGGAATAATAATGGACATGAATTATTAACTTTGAACGCTTTAAAAATATTTTCTTATCTTATACGTTATACCAATACGTATGTACGAGAGGATAACTTTCATTTACACTGTCGAATACTTTGGAGCATGTTGGTGATAAACTGAGTAAGGGTTTGCGCGTAATTTGCCGACTTTTGCTCCTCAGTGGTGTTGTTTTGCCACTTACTTTATAAATACATGTATGGAGAAAATAAAATGTTCACTGATCTTAACCTCAATAATATGCCAGTATAAGGGGTGCAAGCTAACCTCACCTGGTAATTTAATGTCTGCCATTCTGTCCCTATGACCGGCAGGGTATCATGTCTTAGCAGAAGTTCTGAGTTATCGGACACGTCTCTTATGGTTAACTGTAAACGTGGGGCTTTTTCAAACAGTTCATCACGTGATCCCCGAACCTCAGCCGAAATACACACGGTTTCATCCTCACTTGTAATTGGAGGAGATATGAATTCTTCATCCGATTTAACAGCTCGTACAAACCCTTCTGACATAGAATATAAAATGACGGATGAACACATTAAGGTTGATGTATACTCAAAAATGAGGGAATGATGTTTTAGTATCTACCCTCTTTGTCATTGAAGGCTGCGAACCCGTACTAACAATCGGCAATTTTCCTTCGTTTTTATAATCTCCGTACACGATTTTGGCATTTTCCGGTTGTTGCCGAAATCACATACGGAGAATATGTAATCTCTCGGATATTGCCGAGTGTCATTAGGAAACCATTACCTTAATCATTATATAAATAGAAAATTTAAAAAATAATTCCACAAAAATCAAAATAGTACGGTTTCCAGCTAAAAGATTCTTGCAAATATCTATGACAGATTTGTGAGTATAAGGCGCAAACATGACTACAGTAGACAATGTAATTGGTAAATGAGAACGATATACATGTGAACCTCAAATAAAATTAAAAATATCATATATGCTTACTGTCACAAAAAGACGATACTAGAAGTAGACATACCTTGATTCATATATTTCCAACCCGGCCCAGCTGTATAGCCACACATGAAACTGTCTTCATATGTGCAGTTTGCTGTTTTTTCTACAACAAAATATTATTAATACTTTTATTCAAATTTTAAATCGGAGTAGTGATATTAAAGGGGAATGTTCAACATTGACATTATAACATGACTCCTTATATTGTATAGTTTGAAATATATCAATTTATTGAAACGGCAGTCATTCCGGGCACTGTGACGTCGTCGTTCTTTCCTTTCATAGGCATACCAGTACAATTTTAATGGCAAATTTAATTGAAATACAATTTAATTAACGTGGAACTTAAAGTCAAGATATACATATTCACAAACAAATTACGATTCGTATCATATTACAATCTACAAAATGTGTTTACTTATTTAACTTATATGGTAATGCCCATTTAAGGAAAGAGTTATGACGTCACTGAACATAAATATCAAATGGCTATAGCTTTTTTAAACATCTTTTGTTTTTAATCCAATTTCCATATTGTTTTCGCAAGCAACCTCTTTCTCCTAGGAAATGTTGCAAAATGTGGCATATTGTCCTTTTATATAAATGACAATCAAATATTACAAGTATTTCATACCTGGACAAAATCCTGTCTTTAAAATTACGTCGTCTATGGCAACATTGATATCAATTGCTTCTATTCCCACAGAAACCGTAGCATTTTCTTCTACTGTAAGTTCCATACAAAATGGTATCCAACTGTTCATCGGTGCATCATAGATACCTATTTCAGTTGTTTCGTTTCCAATTTGCACCTGAAGTACTGCAAACAACGAAATCTTAGACCTATGTGCTTAAAGTATGCAAATATTGGAATGCATCTTTGCCATTTTCAGTAGTTTCAGACAAATTTAATGCAAAGAATGAAGTAATAGAATCTGGATATGGAAAAAATAATTTCCAAAGTTGAAAATGCATTCCACGTAAGCACACGGTAATACATGAATAGTACAAAATAAAAGAATTAGATATAAGAAACTTTATAAGAATGGTAGGCCAGTATCAGTTAAATTTGAAAATTTATCATTTGTCAAAGGATGATATTATAAAAAACCTCATTTTTCTCGAAACAGATCATTTTCTTTAACAACGAGTTAAAAACATTCTAATAAATAACATTTTTAACAGGTAAGTTAAACTTTTTTATGACGTTAAACAACGTACCCGAGGTATCGTCTGTTTCTTTTAAAACTTTATAAAACATGAGAAATGTCATATTCTGGACCGTATCCAAGTTGATAAACTCGAAGACAAGTTCTGCTGAAGATTGCCGAGCTCCGTATATCGTGGACACAGACATGTAATGTCCTGAAATCGGTTCACACATTTATGTTTATTAGAAAATCTGTAAGAAAATAAGCATTTGATTTTTTTTAAATCAATCTATTCCGTCAGTCACTGACTTCGGAATATGCTGTTTCTATAAATGAAATAAAACACATAATGCTTAATGTATTGTTGCGTGTACAGGTAAAACAGTCCTCGATTTTTACCGTGTGATGCGAACGTTTTTGTTTTCTGTGGAAAAGAGATTAGACATCCTTATTTTCCCTCGCTATTTAGGCAATGAATGATATGAATTTCTTTGTTGATTCCATGAAGATATAGGACTTGAAGAATAGGTTTTAACGATTTTTTCAAAACTTCAGTAATATATGATTTATTCAGGAGCCTTTCTGACACTGTTCCGCTCCAATGAAAAAAAAAAACAACTAGAGAATCACCTGAAAGTAATCACACAAATTATTTGTATACATATTTATCCTTTCGCTATTCAGTCGGCAAATTTGCAGTGAACACCCTTTCGAATAATAAATGATATTTTCCAAATTGAATAATAGACCAGTCCATTTTTAGAAATTTAGCCGGGTAAGAGTTATCCAACCATACCATTACTATCACCGTAGCTATGATCCTCCATCCCAAGAACCTCATTGACACCACCACGTCGTCTCCAGGTGTACGCTGAGTCGCATGATACACTGGATCTAGGTTTGTCAATAACCGTGTATTTACACAAACGATGATCGTCCTCAAATGTACAGTAATGTAGATCTGGAATACAATTAAAATACTCATGTAATAAAGTACAAAACATTTAACATAAAATATATAGTATGCAGAATCATTCAATGGGACCTACGGTCAATGTTTGAATTTCATCTTTGTGAAATTTTCTTCCTATTGAATCTTCCTTTTTATTCCAAGATAAATGTCAAAATTTCTGTTTTGTTTTGCATACACTGAAGTTTAATTTGTATCTTGCCGGTACCCCAAGTTGTTATTCGTCGATCTGTATTTAACGAGTAGCTATTAATAGTTACTTTGTGAGGTTGGCCTGTAGTATTAAACAGTTTATCAATATAATTTTAAAGAACGATCAGTAAGATAGAATATTGACATCCTTAAGTATGTTCGATACAACAATTCAATAACGGCTTTTTAGTATCAATTTAGTATGGCACAAACCTGTGCATTGTCCGGGAGACACATACACGTCATCTATAGACACAATGTCAAAAGCATCATCACCTTGAATGCCTAACAGATACCCTTTTGTTGATTCAAACACTAGCCGAGCGTTCTCTAGAACCACTTCATTAAAATCAACACAAACTTGTTCTACTGTGTCTGTACTGTCTTGAATAATTGTCTTTGATTCATCGAGTGTATATTTGTTATTCTTATTATCGATGATGTAATACTGGAATAAATGAACAGAAGTGATGAATCGTAAAAAATAAGTAGGTACGTATTCAACATGATAAACGTTGAAAGAACATTTCTTTGTGTTGAAGCCTGTTCGCAAATTTTTAGTAACTATATTTCAGAATAAATACATCGTACTTGAAATAAACAAAACCGTCCGCTGACGCAAGATTCACTCGGCTGGGGTTGTTTGCATTTATATTGCCCCTTAACTTTAAAACATGGCGGGTGTCAACAATTAGGTTTGGTGCACTAGTAACCGGTTAAAAGTCTCAAGGGGTGTTTTCCACTAGCCGACCAAAGGTGATCTTTATTTGTTTGTCTATTATCTTAGTTCTCAGCTGGGCTTGTATGTTTTCCGTACATATTAATAACATACACTGTAACACCTATATTCACACACTGCTGCAAAGTTTCGGTCTGTTGGGAGTTTCTAGAATGCCGCTTTTACTATTGTATTAATGTTATTTGTACTTTAGGAATTTAACGGATGATCACTGATAATATAACATTGATGAAATATTTAGCAAACCCTTTGATCACAACTTTCAAATAAAAAAAAAAGACTTGGCCAAATTGATTTGCATATACACACTGTGACTTTGTTTCGTGAACATTGGATAAGAACCACTCAAAAAGCGGACACTGTCAGTTTTCGCCCGTTATCAAATATGCCCAGGTTATTGCGCTCATTTTTGTCCAAGATTGGTGAACATTGGATTAGAACTACAATGTACTGAAGTTTACAAGCAGAAACTGTCTATTTTCGCAATTTCGAGTTCTTCAAAGACCATAACTCCAGAAGAACGTAAAGGATCCAGCTGGTTCTCAAACTTGGCTGAAATATGCCCACAATCGTCGTGACCAAGTTTGGTGAACGTTTTATAAGAACTGCTCAAGTTAAAAAGCGGATAATTTTTGTTGATGCCGCACGCCCGCCTGCCACCGCATATGATCCCATAATACGTTTCGTTTCGTTTCACGGGTTTCTTAAAGGGATCATTACAGGCACAGCGAAGTTATTACAACAAATATGAGCCGTGCCGTGAGAAAATCAACATAGTGGCTTTGCGACCAGCATGGATCCAGACCAGCCTGCGCATCCGCGCAGTCTGGTCAGGATCCATGCTGTTCGCTAATAGTTTCTCTAATTGCAGTAGGCTTTAAAAGCGAACAGCATGGATCCTGACCAGACTGCGCGGATGCGCAGGCTGGTCTGGATCCATGCTGGTCGCACACCCACTATGTTGGTTTTCCTATGGCACGGCTCATATCATGTTACAACAAATACAGCTACTTATTACGAGTCTTCTAGTAACAATAATGCTAACTACCTGAAGAACACCAGTTCCAGTCTTGGACATTCTGAATGATATTTTGTATGTTTCTTCCTTTATATCAAATTTCGGGGACAGAAGTTGGGCCCAAGTTCCAAAAGGAGCACCTGTATCATATATCCGGAAGTAGTTACCCGTCATTTGAAGCGGGGTGTCACTTGGTGCTCCTGCAGTATATAGATAACAGAGTTTTAGATTTTCTTCAGATTTATACAGTCAGCATGTAAAATACTTGTTTCTTTAAACTAAGTATTAACATAACATTATAACTTGTCTTGTTGCGTATAATTATCAAGAGCTGTATGATAGTTTATTTCTCAATTCACAAGAACAAAGTATTGCACCCGTAATGAAAATCGGAAAATTCCGTGTGATTACGTATTCGATTTCGGCATCCCCGAGTCATAACAGAAAATTATTTTTCAAAACAACCGGAAAATGCCGAAGTCGAATATGGAGAATACGTAAACAAACGGAAATTGCCGATTGGCATTGATGGTCAACTTCCTTTAAAGTATTTATTTTTGGACTAATGGGTATGGCATTATTAATTCAGTACAACAACAACAACAAAACAACGATAGCAACAATAAACTGCACCAACAACAAGAACACATCCCGGTCCAGGCATTGAAAATATTTGAGATGCTCTCGAGTGTCTCCCACCTAATTAAGAGGCCAGTACCGGTTCTTCCCAGGAAAGACTTCGTTCGTATCAGTGCTATACACCGGGCATGTTAAAGAACCAGACTGTCTATTCGCAAAGGGCAAGGCTAAGTTAGCCAGACAGGCCTGTATCTAAAAGGATTTTTCTTTACTATTCCGGGCTGTCCCTCTGGGCAGATCGCTCTGTGTCTGTACTAGTAGAGGAGTAATTTGGCGCTCCGAGTGGCTGCCTTTATGCTAGGTAAAGCGCTTTTGAACGTGTTTATCATGAAAAGGGCGCTATATAAATCTGGTATAATATATAATGTTACCACATCTAACTCCGGCATCTTCAGAATGGCTACAATCTTCATCACCCCAAGCATTAAACGAACAGTCCCTTATACTTTCCTCGGTTCCTACACAGCTGACTTCGTCCATCCAGATATAACCTTGACCTTCCCCAAAGTAACCCTCTGTGAACGCTATAGCCTCTGAAAATCTAAAATGAGCCGTGCCATGAGAAAACCAACATAGTGGGTTTGCGACCAGCATGGATCCAGACCAGCCTGCGCATCCGCGCAGTCTGGTCAGGCTCCATGCTGTTCGCTTTTAAAGCCTATTGGAATTGGAGAAACTGTTAGCGAACAGCATGGATCCTGACCAGACTGCGCGGATGCGCAGGCTGGTCTGGATCCATGCTGGTCGCAAAGCCACTATGTTGGTTTTCCCATGGCACGGCTCAAATGATAAAATTAATAATCATTAAAATTAGCAGCTGTAATGGATATTTTTCCTGAAAACCTAGAGGTATGTTTATGCAACATTGTTTACTGCATACATAAATTTACACACATGCAATGTCTTTACCGTTTGAATAATTATTCACTTGCCATGGCAAGGAGTAAGAATAGCAAGTTTGTGTTGTTGTTTTTTTTTATTCAATTAGCAGGCTGCAGTTGTAATGTTTTATAAGATGTGTTTTGTAAGGTGCGTACTGGGCAGTTCAAATATGTCTGTATTAACATTTTTCATTCTTCAAAATACACGCATTAATATACCTATGTCACGTACAAAGGGATATTTATAATCATTTTCGTATCTCACCCATATCCAAGTTCTCTACAGATCACCATGGCAGCGTTATCGTCAAAGCTATCATCACACACCGTTCCCCATTCTCCTATTCAAGAAAGTCGCTTTTTATTTTTCTTTCAAATTATATTTTTTCTTTAATCGTCCTTATGTCAAAAACTAAAAGGTAAGGGTAAATTTCCTGGAAGCAAACAGCACAGCAAACACAACAAGAGCCACACATTGCAAAATTAACAAAATACTGAAGTGTTATATATATATATGTAAGGGTACCATTAAAATTTGTGATAATGGTAAAAACTATTTGTGATATGACAGCAGAAATGAAAGTAGAAACAACTGTTGCTACTATTTCTGTAATTACACAATAGAACAGAAGAAGCAGTAAAATGAGACAAAGACGACGAGAGACATGAAAGAGAAGCGGGAAATAAGGCAAGAAAGATGAAAGACATGAAGGGGAAGCGGTGAAATGCGGCAAGAATGATGAAAGGCATGAAGGAGAAGCGGTGAAATGCGGCAAGAAAGATGAAAGGCATGAAGGAGAAGCGGTGAAATGCGGCAAGAAAGATGAAAGGCATGAAGGAGAAGCGGTGAAATGCGGCAAGAATGATGAAAGACAAGAAGAAGAAGCGACGAAATATGGCAAGGGAGATGAAAGACATGAAGGGGAAGCGGTGAAATGCGGCAAGAAAGATGAAAGACATGAAGGGGAAGCGGTGAAATGCGGCAAGAATGATGAAAGGCATGAAGGAGAAGCGGTGAAATGCGGCAAGAAAGATGAAAGGCATGAAGAAGAAGCGACGAAATATGGTAAGGGAGATGAAAGACATGAAAGAGAAGCGGTGAAACGAGGCAAGAAAGATGAAAGACATGAAGGGGAAGCGGTGAAATGCGGCATGAATGATGAAAGACATGAAGGAGAAGCGGTGAAATGCGGCAAGAAAGATGAAAGGCATGAAGGAGAAGCGGTGAAATGCGGCAAGAAAGATGAAAGGCATGAAGGGGAAGCTGTGAAATGCGGCAAGAAAGATGAAAAGCATGAAGAAGAAGCGGTGAAATGCGGCAAGAAAGATGAAAGGCATGAAGGGGAAGCGGTGAAATGCGGCAAGAATGATGAAAGACATGAAGGAGAAGCGGTGAAATGCGGCAAGAAAGATGAAAGGCATGAAGGAGAAGCGACGAAATATGGCAAGGGAGATGAAAGACATGAAAGAGAAGCGGTGAAACGAGGCAAAGAAGATGAGAATCGTAAAGAAAAAGTGGTAAAATGAGACGAGGAATATGATAGACATACAAGAAAAGCGGTGAAATGAGACAAAGCAGATGAGAGACAGGAAAGGGTAAAATGAGGCAATGAATATAATAGACACATAGGAAAAGCGGTGAAATGAGACTAGGAATATGACAGACAAAGAGAAGAAGCGGTATAATGAGACAAAGATGAGAGATAGGAAAGTGAAGTAAAAAAAATATGAGGCAAAGAATATGACAGACATACAGGAAAAGCGGCGGTAAAATGAGACAAAGAATATGAGAGACAGGAAAGAGAAGCGGTAAAATGAGGCAATGAAGATGGCAGACATATAGGAGGACGGTGTAATTAGGAAAATACAGGAGAAGCAGTAAAATAGGACAAGGGAGATGACAGACATACAGGAAAAGCAGTAAAATGTGTCAAGAAAGACGAATAAGAAGAACGAAAAGGGGAAGAAAAAGAAGGAAAGGCTGAAAGTTAAAACAAGAGGGTCATGATGACCCTGGATCGCTCACCAGAGTAATATGAGCTACATGTTTCAAATGTCAAACTGATGATTTTTAGAAATTTTTTGGAAGATTTTCCGATGTAAAATCAAGTAACCCCTGGGGCGGGGCCAATTTTATCCCGAGGGTCATGATTTGAACAAAGTTTGTAGAAGTCTACTAGGCACTGTTACATATCAAATATCTAAGATCTAGGCCTTCTGGTTTATTTTTAGCAAATTTATGAAGATTTCCCTATGTACAATCAAGTAAACCCTGGGGCTGGGTCAATTTGACCCTGCAGAGTCAAGATTTGAACAACTTTTGTAGAGGTTCACTAGGCAATGCTACATGTCAAATATCTAAGCTCTAGGCCTTCTGGGTTTTTTTTAGAAAATTTTGAAGATTTTTCTATGTACAATCAAGTAACCCCATGGGGCGGGGTCAATTTGACCCTGAGGGTCATAATTTGGACAAATTTTGTAGAAGTCTACAAGGCAATGCCACATGTCAAATATCTAAGACCTAGGCCTTCTGGTTTATTTTTAGAAAATTTTTGAAGATTTTCCTATGCAAAATCAAGTGACCCCTGTGGCGGGGTCAATTTTGACCCCGGGGGTCATCATTTGAACAAATTTTGTAGAGGTCTACTAGGCAATGCTACATATCAAATATCTAAGCTCTAGGCCTTCTGGTTTATTTTAAGAAAATTTTTGAAGATTTTCCTATGTAAAATCAAGTGACCCCTGGGGCGGGGTCAATTTTGACCCCGGGGGTCATGATTTAAACAAATTTTGTAGAGGTCCACTAGGCAATGCTACATGTAAAATATCTAAGCTCTATGCCTTCTGGTTTATTTTTAGAATATTTTGAAGATTTTTCAATGTACAATCAAGAAACCCCATGGGGCGGGGTAAATTTGACCCCGGGGGTCATGATTTGAATAAATTTTGTAGAAGTTTACTAGGCAATGCAACATTTCAAATATCTAAGATCTAGGCCTTCTGCTTTATTTTTAGAACATTTTTGAAGATTTTCCTATGTAAAATCAAGTGACCCCTTGGGCGGGGTCAATTTTGACCCCAGAGGTCATGATTTGAACAAATTTTGTAGAGGTCTACTAGGCAATGCTACACATGAAATCCCCTCATCGATGTGGGTTCGAAACCTCATTTGGATCGTAGAATTCTTCATGTGAGGAAGCCATCCAGCTGGCTTACGGAAGGTCGGTGGTTCTACCCAGGTGCCCGCTCGTGATGAAATTGTGCACGGAGGGGCACCTGGGGTCTTCATCCACCATTAAAGCTGTAAAGTCGCCATATGACCTAAAATTGTGTCGGTGCGACGTTAAACCCAACAAAATAAATAAATAAATAAATACACATGAAATATCTAAGCTCTAGGCCTTCAGGTTTATTTTAAGAAAATTTTTGAAGATTTTCCTATGTAAAATCAAGTGACCCCTAGGGCGTGGTCAATTTTGACCCAGGGGGTCATGATTTGAACAAATTTTGTGGAGGTCTACTAGGCAATGCTACATGTCAAATATCTAAGCTCTAGGCCTTCTGGTTTATTTTTAGAAATTTTTTGAAGATTTTCCTATGTAAAATCAAGTGACCCCTGGGGCGGGGTTAATTTTGACCCCGGGGTCATGATTTGAACAACTTTAGTAGAGGTCCACTAGGCAATGCTACATGTCAAATATCTAAGCTCTAGGGCTTCTGGTTTTTGAGAAGAAGATTTTTGAAGATTTTCCTATGTAAAATCAAGTGACCCCTGGGGCGGGGTCAATTTTGACCCCGGTGTCACGATTTGAACAAATTTATTAGAGGTCCACTAGGCAATGCTTCACACCAAATATCTAAGCTCTAGGGCTTCTGGTTTTTGAGAAGAAGACTTTTAAAGTTTTTCCTTTCGATTGCCATGGCAACCAGAGTTCTGAAGGAATTCAATTCTTTGAATAATTTTTGTAGAGCTTCACCCAAGAAACATTCCTGTGAAGTTTGGATGAAATTGGCCTAGCGGTTTATGAGGAGATGTCATTTAAAGTAAAAGTTTACGGACGGACGACGGACGCCGGACGGTGACCGATCCTAATAGCTCACTCTGAGCCTTTGCCTCTGGTGAGCTAAAAAGGACAAACTGAATGAAGCAAGACAGAGGGTAGAAAAGATAGTAGAATTGAACAAATGAAAAATATAGAAAAATAATTGGAGGGAATAGATGATGAAAAAAAGAAGATACGAAAAGAAGAGAAAATGAAACATTTACAAGTTCAAAGTATGGACTGACCTTCATGAAACACTTCAACACGTCCTTCATAAGGCACAGTGCCGTCCACAAGGCGTATACTAGCTTCCTCCATTACATTATATTTCTCTTAAACAAAACATTAAAAAGTATTTTCAAATTAATTTTGACAAAGAATTCAAAATATTTAAACTTGATTTATTCCGCTCTATTCACTTCTGAATTAAAACAGTATCATCATAGCAGCAAGAAATAGGGTGATATCAAAGAAACATTTAATAAAAAATATAATAACTTTTTAAATCAAATATTTATTTATAAGACTTGTTTTGATAATTGCACTTCATCTGAAATTAAAACAATATCGTAATTTAACATCTAACTGGTTAGGCAAGGAAACAGTTACTTCGTCGGTATTGACAACCCAAAGCATAAAATGATCTATTGCAACGTTTCATTATAACAAATGGCTTTTCAAAGAATCTGTAAAAAGAAGAGTAAGTGTAAAATATAATGAATACCACTGTACCTGCATTTCTGCTGTGATCCCATGTGTAAACATCTGCTCGAACTGCTTTCACCTCGTATCCACAATCATCTGTTTCAAAATCACATGTTGCAGGATCTGTGAAGGAATTTGCAATATCGTTAAAAACGATATATTTTTGAGCGGTAAACACCAAGGAAAGGTTCCAGGTATTATCAGTGTATTATTTTAGGAACTAACTCGACTCTTTGTTGAACCACCGTGATTTGTAGAACTGCTAAGACTAATTAACTCTTTTGACTCTTAAACATTATGCAACACATATCTAGCAAAAATGTTTTTTTTTTATATTTTATGCACAACCATATCTCAGAAATCTCACACAATGCAGCTGATTTAAAGTGCGTGACCTTGAACAGTTCTAGTTTTGATCAGATGCATATGTCTCTTTAAATCGATTATTTCGGTATTATATAAATTTCAAAAGGTAATCTTACGTTTACAAAACTGAATCATTTCAACATCATCCAAAACGATATCTCCGAATCTGTTGGTTCCACGTGTAGCCGCAAAGAAAACCGTCACACCTTCATTTACTTCCGGCAAGTTTACGCATGCGCTATGCCAGACTCCTGTTTCCGTTGAAGACTTACTCGCCCAGACATTAGAAGAGCGAGTGCTTGTTGTCACAAAGACCTGAAAAATGCAAAAATCTCACATATCAATGAAATTGTTACAGATCGGACATGAAAGTGTTTAGGAGAACAGATATGGAAACAATACATATAAAGATATAATGAGTAGAACAGTAGGGATAAGATCTAATGAGTAGAACAGTAGGGTTAAATTACAAAACAAACCTATACAATTTATTGTGAAAACTTATCCTGAAGACAAAATTACTAGTACTCAAGTCATATTTGATACGGAGAAATACATAGTGTTGGTGGATATCATACTGAGCAAAGTGTTCACGATCAAACAAACCTTTAAACTGTTTTGAATATCTTCCCTCTTCAACATCAAATAGTTAAATTTGAGACCTCTTTTACCACCAGGGTTAATATTGAAATCAAACTCTATCTTAGCGATATCTCCCTTTCGGCCATACGATGCGTCAGCATAAACGTAATATCCTAAAAGTAAACTTCCGACATTGTAAAATGGTTATAAAGCTGAGTATTAAAACTTTATTCATTAGAGTTCAGTTTTAAAACTGAAATATATTAGGTAGTATTCCGAGATTAAATATGGAGTTAAGCACCATTTTTTTTTAAACTTTGGCTCGAACATTTCAGAACATTTGCACTGTATCTAATTACATTTGTTCATGTCTTAGATTAAAACTTTTTTTAATTTAATTGTTTAATTAATGCTAGTTGCCTAAAATGAGAAATTATAAGGATTAAAATAGTTCCCTCATAAAATCTATCGTCGTGAAAATCAGTGACAAATAATCCAATAAAATGTGACCATCCATAGGTAATACCCTCATTGAGTCGATCACAAAAATAAGAAAATCTTACAATGAAAGTTGGTACTAAACAACATAATATCAAACTTGCAGTTACTGTAGTAGGTCAGTAACTGAATCAAACTTGCAGTTACTGTAGTAGGTCAGTTTCACTAAATCAAACTTGCAGTAGGTCAGTTTCACTAAATCAAACTTGCAGTAGGTCAGTTTCACTAAATCAAACTTGCAGTAGGTCAGTTTCACTGAATCAAACTTGCAGTTACTGCAGTAGGTCAGTTTCACTAAATCAAACTTGCAGTTACTGTTACAGTAGTAGGTCAGTTTCACTAAAGCAAACTTGCAGTAGGTCAGTTTCACTGAATCAAACTTGCAGTTACTGTAGTAGGTCAGTTTCACTAAATCAAACTTGCAGTAGGTCAGTTTCACTAAATCAAACTTGCAGTAGGTCAGTTTCACTGAATCAAACTTGCAGTTACTGCAGTAGGTCAGTTTCACTGAATCAAACTTGCAGTTACTGTAGTAGGTCAGTTTCACTAAATCAAACTTGCAGTAGGTCAGTTTCACTAAATCAAACTTGCAGTAGGTCAGTTTCACTAAATCAAACTTGCAGTAGGTCAGTTTCACTAAATCAAACTTGCAGTAGGTCTGTTTCACTAAATCAAACTTGCAGTTACTGCAGTAGGTCAGTTTCACTGAATCAAACTTGCAGTTACTGCAGTAGGTCAGTTTCACTAAATCAAACTTGCAGTAGGTCAGTTTCACTAAAGCAAACTTGCAGTTACTGTAGTAGGTCAGTTTCACTGAATCAAACTTGCAGTTACTGTAGTAGGTCAGTTTCACTAAATCAGACTTGCAGTTACTGTAGTAGGTCAGTTTCACTGAACCAAACTTGCAGTAGGTCAGTTTCACTGAATCAAACTTGCAGTTACTGCAGTAGGTCAGTTTCACTAAATCAAACTTGCAGTTACAGTTACTTTAGTAGGTCAGTTTCACTAAATCAAACTTGCAGTAGGTCAGTTTCACTGAATCAAACTTGCAGTTACTGTAGTAGGTCAGTTTCACTAAATCAAACTTGCAGTTACTGTAGTAGGTCAGCTTCACTGAATCAAACTTGCAGTTACTGTAGTAGGTCAGTTTCACTAAATCAAACTTGCAGTTACTGTTACTGTAGTAGGTCAGTTTCACTAAATCAAACTTGCAGTAGGTCAGTTTCACTGAATCAAACTTGCAGTTACTGTAGTAGGTCAGTTTCACTAAATCAAACTTGCAGTTACTGTAGTAGGCCAGCTTCACTGAATCAAACTTGCAGTTACTGTAGTAGGTCAGTTTCACTAAATCAAACTTGCAGTTACTGTAGTAGGTCAGCTTCACTGAATCAAACTTGCAGTTACTGTAGTAGGTCAGCTTCACTGAATCAAACTTGCAGTTACTGTAGTAGGTCAGTTTCACTGAATCACATATCAACTCGATAGGAAATGACCTACCAAATTTTGCCTTAACTTGATTACATTGCGTAATAACGTTTCTTTTACATATCGAAATGACTTCAATTATAAATACATTATCAAACTTGAATTTCGAGACATTCATACTTTTTATATTCTTTTCTCTGCAATGACCATGTTGGAAAATTAACATGGATTTTAAATGGAATTTTACAAAAATAAGTTTATACAGCAATACTAAAAAAAGATTATACACCAACAGGGTCAAATAACTCATACCATCTTTACCTTGAATATTAAAGGAAAACAATTCCGAACTGTTTGTCCAGTGCCATCTGTATTCCTGTGGCAAAAATAAAATCAGTATGAACATACTGTATCAAGTTTTGTAATTCTGACGATTTTTTTTTAATAATTAGTACCCTATTATAAATAACATCTGCTTTCCTCTGTTTTAGTTTTAAGTGCAAACTTTAAAATGATCGTTTAATGTACCCATTGATATATGAAAGGGATTATCTTCGTTTAAACTACGGTAAAACAGTTTTCACCTTTTCGCAGTAGTCACATAAAATGCTTGCGCTGCATGATGGGAAATCATCGAAATCACACTTTACGGTAGATAGGTCTATAAAAGACAACAACAGCAAAAATATCAAGATGTAAATATCAAGATGTAAATATAAACAATGTTCAAACTCGAGATTTAAGCATAGTGTAACTTATAGCTATCTATTGTTAAAACATTCCAAAGCAATAACATAAACATGACAGGTACGTGTTTGTTGTATTATTAAATAACTTGTTTACGTCATCAGGTTTATAAATATATACAATGTATATGAACAATAAAATGGTTATCATCTATAAATCCTACTAAACGGTTTACTCGGGTATCTATAAATCATACGGGATTCATACCTGAACATTGTCCGTCAGAAAGGCTTACGTCATCAAGGGCGATCACTCTGTTGCGGCTAGGTCCACGACGACCGACAAACCTTACATTGACTGCAAAAATATGAATTTATCGTTTTTCTCCAAACTTGTGAATGCATAAATTAAAAAAATAGAATTTATATTACAGAAATTATGAAGCAATCACTTAAACTAGTAATAATTGATCGAACTGAAGGTCTAAGACTAATATATTTCTCAAAAAAAGTTAGTCATTTTGTTACTGACTGCTACAATAAAAAGTATATCTTTTAAATTATTTACCATCATCCTCTGAAAGTGTTCCCGGAATACTCCAACATCCATAAGTCCACTGACTATCCATTTCCGGTGCAACCACACGCGACTGCCACACTTCCGCATTGCTTTCTGTATGGAGTTCTAGCGTTAAAGCGTTCATTTCAGGGGAGGTAATCAAATAGTAAAATTCAAGTTTTTGAGGGCTATCTTTTCTCGTAATAGGTGGCAGAACAAGGTTTGCAAAGTCGTCTGCATCTCCGTATATATTTCTGTAGTACAACAACAGTCCTGAAAATCATAGAGAAAAGACAATGAACATAATCTTGTAAAATAAAACACTGGTAAATGAAATGAACTATATATGAAGTAGAAAAAAAAGTTGCATCATAATGCATGGAATAAACATAAGTAAACTGTAACAAAGTATTGATAATTATAATCCAAATACGCTAAACAAGTGGGAAATAAAAATTATGTCTAAAACCAAAATAGTCTTGATTAAGACGTTTAGAATTCCATGCTAATTAGCAAAACAAATCAGTGTTTGCAATACTACGCAACCATTAATACATGTAATTCATTTTTGTTGATTGGCATATTGATTTATTGATTGATTGATTGATTGATTGATTGGTCTAACAGTTTTCATAACCATGGTTTAACAATATTCATAACAAAGTTCCTTGATGATACTGCACAAGTGTGGACACGTTTTCCACAAGTAACTGACAACTTCACCACATGACTCACAGATGTCTGATCTTAAGCTTGACATTATATATTTAGGGATAAAGGGCTCATAAACTTTATATGTTGAACATAATGTATCCTTGCCTTGACTGTCTTGTCGTGTATGGTCGACCTGACCAATCTGTTGAGCTGTATGTCTGACCCACGGTGTACTACCCTCACCATTCAAGTCTGGTGCAGGGAACTGATAGCAACAATCTCCGGTATCGAATGTACAGTTAATATTTGAAATGCACTCCTGTTTCTCCTCACAATCCAGAAAAGGCTCGCCAGCTGGAACCAAATGTGTTTATAGAGCACAAAAAAGTATAACATCAGTTTCATTTAGAAAATTAGATATTTGGATATTGACTACTAACTTGCAAAAAAAATATTGGTGAACATTTGGATTCACTAGGGCTAGGCGGATAATTAGATCTCCATAACAGCCAGTACAACACATCTTTGGCTTATTTCAAGACCAAATTTACATGATTACAAAAATTTTATTGTAACTTGAGGGACACCATTTCTTAGAATGAAAAGCATGAAACTCGCATATAAAAATATTGCGTCTTAAACTGCACGTTTGCTGTTAATTCATGTCATTTTTTAGCTTTTTTTCTCTAAAAGTCATAAAGACTTCAACAAGCAAATATCTTTTTTTCCGTCGATATACAGGACTTTGTATTATATCAATTATTTCAATATGTAAGACAATATATCGTCGAATTTGAAAACATTTTGTGCTTTAGACGTCAAAGCATTTGGTGTGAGTAAAACATCACATTTAGTTTTATATTGGTACAGTAAACTTTCATTTTATCACAAAGCTCTGAAATTCTATGTTAACAAGTCATTCTATATACAATTAGCCCTTCATTATCAAACAAAGAATAAAATTTAAGTTAACCTTACCACAAACAATCCCAACTGCTTCATAATAAGCGCAATCGTGTTCACCCCAGGGGTTACTTGAGCAGTTGGCAAGATGTGTCTCGTCCCCTTTACACTCCACCTGATCTAACCAGAATACGCCATCTCCTATACCAAACCTATCATCCACATAACCTGGTCCCGCACTGAAATAAATAACAGAAAGACAAATTTATCCCCTTTACACAGGCTCCATGCCATCTAATCAGAATAATGCATCTCCTACATCAAACCTACCTTCTAAATATATATCCTCTATATATAATAGCCTGGACAAATTCATCCCCTGTACCCTTACCCCATCTAATCAGAATACCTAATCTGCTACATCAAACCTATCGTCACTATCGTAAACATAGTCTTGTTCCATAATGAAATATTAAACAGGAAGACAAAATTATCCACTTACTCTACCAACCTCCCATCTAAACAGAATACCACACCTCCTATACCAAACCTACCGTCTCCTTAACTTGGTGCCGTCATAACATTTATAATGAACAGAATGACAAAACTATTCCCTTGCACTCCACCCCATCCAACCAAAATACCCCATCTCCTATACCAAACCTACCGTCTCCTTAGCTTGCTCCCGCACTGAAATTAATAACAAATAGACAAAGAACAACAATTTCTGTACAATGAACAAATTTGGCTCTACAAATTAAGCTTACTCAAGAGACATTGTTCTGTGTTACCAGGAAAATTGTCCTGTTCACAACATTGGTGAAAACCGACCGAAGATTCAAATGCAAAAAGCAAGAGAAAACTTAATCGTATTTCTAATAAACATTTATGCGTTTTCGTGCAAATAAAATAAACTTGTTATACTGTGTAGATCTGCTCTGTTATGAAAAATATTTTATTTGTTAAATTTGAGAATTTTCATTTACTTGTATCCCAGCATCCTGCACGCGACTGTGACGTCGTTACTTTCAAAATTATCGTCGCAGACGAAACGCCATTCATCATTATGACGGACTTGCAACAAGCCTTCCAAACACGTGCCCCCATTGACCAGACGTACATCAGCTGTGAAGTTTTACAAAATGGCAACACGTTTTATCTCTTTAAAAATTGTTTATATGTGTTAAATAGTTGTACACATAATAAACGCTTCGTACTTTTTTGTGAAAACATACAAGAAAAGAAAGAAAAATACTCACCATATGTTTCACGTCGTGGGAGTTAATAAAAGACATAACATAAGGTAGGTATTACACTGGTGTAATAGCATTTTGACGCTGATGTCATTTCAAGTATAGAAGACGTTGGTCGAATGGTGTATAATATGTAATGAAAGAAAAAAATTCGTTGTTTCAGCCAAAACAACTAACATAACTATATATATATAATAAAAAGAATATTAAATCTGTGTTTTTCCACGTTGAATTTATTAAACTCATTGAATGAAAAAAAATCTCTGCACAACCTCAAATTTAATTATTTTATTCAACTCGTTTAATAATTCCAGTACGAAAAGACACTTTTACCATCTAGTTTCATCATATTAAGAAAATTGTGATAACTTACGTGTATCTAAGGCTGGAGTAGGACTTGTGATTATCTCAGTTCCATCTGTAAAACAGAGTATTACAAATAAAGCTGAAAATTGTTTTAAGTGAAAAATTTTCAGGTGACGTTTTGCGGAAAGAATCGTAAGTCTTATACAAGAGCTATGTTGGACATGGTCATCCCCCGCCGAAGGAAATGTTTGTATGTAATGTGTGTATAGAAGAGAAAGCAGTTTATCAAAAAAAAATCGTGTTAAATAAGTAGTTATGACACACTGCAGTTCCTGACCCGGTTTTCACTACCATCCCCAACTTTGAGCGTGAAATATACGAGAAACGCAACTCTTGTCGGTATTGATTTTTTGCCTTGTGCACCGTTGTAGTTGTTTCCCTTTACACTAAAATATCGATAAACCTGCTGTTTGGCATTTATAGGTAAACTCGGCTCTACATTTTCGAGCAACGCATCTTGGTTAGACAGAATTATTGAAGTATGCAAATTAAAGCAGAATATAACACATCTTTAAGCTACTGTAATTAATTGTATTTTATGGACTTTGCTAGATACCGACATTGTTCCATGAGTTAAAAAGCAAACTAAAGCTTGATTGAGTCTGTTCATGACAGGTAAAGTGCAAGTGGAAAGTGCAACACCCCTCATGCCCCCTAGCACCGGCTTCAGCGAAGTTACAGTTCAAAGATACTGAATGGGCTCCATGATTCCAAAGGACTTCTGAACAACTTCAAGTAATTTTGTTAAAGACACTGATTCTGGTATGCAAGGTATGTGGCCTATGGTCTGCGTAGGAATGTAGGACGTTTTGGCCAGCGGACGTTTTGGCCCGGACGTTTCGGCCTAGGATCTTTCGGCCTAGGATGTTTTGGCCAGGCATTTTTGTGGGGTAGGACGTTTTGGCCAAAAATAAATTGTGGTTCCATATCGTGCAAAATATGGTCTGGAGATTATTCTAAAGAATGTTATAGTATAAGTGAACAAATTAAACTGATAATAAAACATACTCATGGTATTTCATTTTTATTTTTTATAATCTTTTTATACGTGTACATAAACATATACACATTGTATATTGTATATGTGTGTGTGTGTGTGTGTGTGTGTGTATGTGAAAATATTTGCCATTTACAACAAACCAAAAGATTTATGAAAATAAATTTTATTCACAATTATTTTTTTTTTAAAGAATGATCAATTATACTGTAACATATGATAACATATTAATGTCCAGATCATAATTTGCATATTACGGAAATAATTTTTTTTTGGCCAAAACATCCTACCTCAAAAATTTTCTTGGCCAAAACATCCTAGGCCGAAACGTCCGGGCCAAAACGTCCGTGGCCAAAACGTCCGTCCTCCTCTGCGTAGTGGCAGTAAGGGCCAATATACAAGACTGGACGATTGATAGACTTGCTTCTGTTTATCATATTAAGCTACTGTATAGCTACTGTGCAGTACATAGATTGCATGTGATATTTTTCACCTAATTTATAGCAAACCAGTTCTCACTTTTATAACGAGTTTAGAAAGCCTGATTGAATTGGGACTAAACAAACAAAGTGATAAAATACAGCAGCATATTTATTTTCAATTAATCAAGCTTTATAAACAATTATATCTCATTATTGTTTGATTTTATGAAACAAAATAAAGAAAGAAAATGCATTCAGGCACCTTTTTTAAAATAATGAATAATTCATTTATAAATAATGTGTATTTTGAACAATGATATCCGTTTATTGCTTGATTTTATCATGAAGGTCCATTTTTTTTTCATTTATTGAAAATGCAACTGAGCGCTTCTTTAATTTCTAGGAAAATCCAACAATATTCAATTTTTCTGTTTTTATTTTGTTACTTAGATAAAATGATCTTAATTAATTCATAATTGAAATAATGCTTGTCATTTCTCTTATTGAGTTTTAAATAATTATTTCATTTTTCATCAAATAAAGGTGAGAGTTTTTTAAAATGGTGAGAATTGTCTTGATATAAGAATCATAATTTAATTGGTCAGGACATTACTCAACAAGAATGAGCAATTATAATTAGTATATTATCAATTAAAATAATTGTGTGTATAATCTGAAAAAAAGCTGATTTCAATCAGTGAAATGCATAGCACTGGAAATAACCAGTTATCTTTACATATCAATAAAATTTATGATCCTCTGACATAGACTACATGTCAAGTCTACAGTGGTTTTATGGACCCTTATCAGACTGGACCAAACAGGATCCTGTTTATTGGGGATTAAAGTGTCTGGCTTTTTTGCGGCGGGGAAGGGGGTGGGGGTGGGAGGGGGTGGGGGTGCGGGTCACTTATATAGGAGATTTTCTTTGCCTTTAAAGGAAGCCAATAGAAGACAAGCAGTATAGTTATGGTTTCTTGTACACTGCACTTTCCCTCTTGTATGCAGTTTGAATAAGTTAACACATAAAGAATCTTGCCTGGTGCAAGTAAATTAGAGTAAGCAATGTAGTTATGCCTCTTGTACATTTCACTTTTCTCAGAATGATATGATCTCTGTCACTGTGTACAATTATAAATAAATCCCTTAAATAATTTCAGAGTTCTTCTCCAACGAGAATGTGAGTAAATTAATAAATAAAGATAATCAAGAAAGTAAGCAAAGTAGAGTCATGGTTCTTGTATACTGCACTTTCCTTCAATGTCTTTGCATGCAGTTTTAGTAAAATCCTTATAACACTTGTAACACTTATCCCCGAGGTAAGTAGATTTTAAAAAGGGATTTTTTTTAAAGTAAGCATGACTTATGGCTTTTGTACATTGCACATTGTCTCAGTGAATTCCGTCATTGTGTAAAGATTTACAAAATCCCTTTGTCAGTTTTTGAGTTATGGTCTTTTTTAGTTTAGTTTAATGATATTTTATTGCATATAATTTTCATTTCTACATATATACATAACATATAAAATTAATAATCATATGGAAAAAAACAGCAAATGGGTTGGACTTTAAGTTATGCTAACATTATAAACTGTCCTCCCCACTGAACATGTAAGAAAATAGATTATGGTTCTTGCAAACTGAACATCCTACAATGGCATCTGTCTGTAAATTAAGTTTTAACAAAAATCACTATAATGCTTTTTGAGTTATGCTCCGGACAAAATGATATGAACGGACGGATTCCATTACCATATTCCCACCTTAAGGCGTGGCGAAAATAATTGCACTCAGTAATGATACTCTTACCTACCATAAAAATGCTATGTTTTCATGCTAGCACATGCATGTGAATCAGTTAATATCAATAATCTTCTGGCAGCATAAGTTTTTGATTATACTCAGGCGCAAAAAGAAGATAGAATTTAATAATTTAAAACAAGTTTGAATACCACAAGAAACGCCCGCATCTTGACTGTGGGCACAATGTACTCTCCCATATCCGAATCCCTGTGACCTGCAGTGTCCAATATTGCTTTCGTCCCCTTTGCAGCTGACTTTTGTCATCAAAATCGAGCCTGTACCTTCACCAAACACAGAGGTCGCGTAAGAAAATGCGGTTCCACTGAAACTAAAATTAAACTTACATGTAGTTATATATTTATAAACGTCTATTTCAATCATTTGATTGTTTTTAGAAAAATGCAAATACTGCATGTGCAACCTGTCCCTGTTTGATTAATTTAAAAATAACTAATTTATATATTTGCCTTTTTGCATCGCTTAATCAAATAGTTTTGTTCTGCTGAGAATTACAAAGAAATTAAAATATCGATAAACCTATTTACAAATATTCTGGCATTTTAGAAAACAGTGGGTGGGATACGGGATATACCCATCAGCATATGGATAAAATTGTTTTGAAACAATTCTTTTATTGTAGTCTAGACAATCATAACGAAGAAGTTTCTATTAGAATCTAACCACAGTTTATCACAGAAACAGAAAGTGACCTACAAAAAGTTTAAAAACAATTTAACTATTACCTTGAGTTAACCATTTTACAAACTACAAAAGCATCTTCTGTTGACCATTCATCACCACAAATTGTTCCAAACTGTTCATCTTCTCCAACTCTTTTAACCTCCACACGTCCTCTGTCGGCTGACTGCTGACCATTGTCAATCAGTCTCACTTCCAGATCTGGAATGACGTCATACATATAAATTGAGCAGAGAAATGGCATTGGTTATAATACAACTAAGGCAGTGGAACCGTAATGACACTCGGCAATTTCCGTGACGGCAATTTCCGTGTTATTACGTATTCTTCTAAAGCAATTCGGCAATCTTCGGATGTAAGTGTATCTCAACGTGCACATATTTTTCCGTAAAAAACGGATAATGCCGAAATGGAATAAGGAGAGTACGTATTTTGACGAATTCATTACGGGCCCACTATCTTAAATGTAATTCATTGCAAACTGCGTCTTATTTTCTTATATAAATACATTTGAAAACTTTGCTAAGCGACCATTATTTCAAATAAGAAAGTAAAACATTATGAAGAACAACCCATTATAGAGCTTTCAATTCTGTTTTTGTCTAAATGCATGAATGATATAAAAAATGGGTTTTATTTAAATTATCATGCACTTTATTTCGGAAGACAGAGATCCATTTTTTCACGTGATAGTTAGACAAAGGGTGGTTATTACGTTGTAATTCGTTTCTGTAAGGACTGATAGTCGAGAATGTAAACGTGCTTATGATAACTAGGTTCAGTACTGAGTGTAGCTAAAGTACTGGCATAAATACCAATCGGCATCCAAGGTGCGTGAGTGATGTTACACTGCCATTCGTCGCTCTTGTCCCTACAGTCATAACTACCATCACACTGTTTGGAGGCATTGATACATTCTTGATATTTTATACATTTAAATTCTCTGTCAGAACATTCTGCAAAACATATATACATTGTAACAGATAACGATTTACTGCAAAACAAGTGTTATACTTTGGAACCGGATATATAGCAGCATCAACTAAGTTTGTATGAAGATCTTTTTTAAGTTGAAGAATGGTGTCAAATATACAGAAGATTCTGGGTATCTCCTAGCTCCTTAACCAGAAGCAAAATACTTAGACTTTCTGTATGAAGAATTTGAACCCACGACCTTCCGCTTGTGAAGCCAGAACCACCGTGCTATGGAAGACGCTTGACCCTTCACACCACATGGAAAAAAATCATGTCGGCATTTTGAATGGAAACTTTCAATTAAAGTTTTAAATGCAATGAAAACAAATACACTGTGACACTCATTTTCAGTTATCCGTCGTATTCTGGAAGATATACCTCACTTAGACAGCATTTACTTAAATTTACTTTTATTCTCGCACACTGCTTACCGACAGTTGGAGGCGGGCAGTTCTCCTCATCTATATAGTACTTGCATTGTGCCACACCATCACACTTTTGTGACTCTGGTAAACAAGTACCATCCGAGCACCGGAATTCGTCTTCAGCACAAGCTGTGTCAAGAAGAAATAAAACTATTGAGTCGCTACATCATGCTAAATCGTCAAGAAGTTTCATACGTGTATTGTAATAAGGCTTTGTAATTATTCTAAAATTCAGTGTCATCAGTATTGAACAGTGTTATATGAGATTTTTGGTTCAATGAAAAATCGCGTAGATTAATTATAAACAACACTCATTGTTTTACAGAGGCAAACAGAAATTTGATAAAAAAAATAAAAGGTTTACATTTTTGTAGAAACAAGTCTTATTTATAGCAATCTTCCTCATAGAAATAGTCCAACTTTCTGCGACCTTCCATATAGAAATTATTCTACTTATAGCCACATTTCTTACATAAATAGCCCTACTTAAAGCAGCCTTTCTTACAAAAATACGTCCGACTTAAAGCAGCCTTTCTTACAGAAATAAGTCCTACTTATAGCGACCTTTCTTACAGAAATACGTCCTACTTAAAGCAGCCTTTCAAAGTCCTACTCACAGCAACCTTCCTCGTCTGATGCATCCTCACAGTCGTCCCAGTCGTCACACTGCCAATCTCCCTGTATACACACTCCATCTGATACACATTGGAACTCGTTCGCGGGACATGTTGTAGGTGGCGCTGATGATGACGTAGGTGTCGTCTGATTGGCTACATTTGGTGAAGATATATTTGGTGCCGTTGTACCAGGATGCGTTGTCGGCTGGGTAGTATTGCTTGCTGTTGACGTAGATGCTGAAGTTATATTGAATTCAAATGATGTTGTTCCTGAAGGTGTTGCTGACTCAGTGGTTGTGGGTGTTGTTGAGCCAGCTGAAGCTAATGTTGTTGAGTCAGTGGTTGTTGGTGTTGTAACTTCTCCCGTGCGTCCTGATGTAGAAACGAAAGTCTATGAATTTTCTCAATTAAATATGTATGCAATAAGATGTGTGTCCATAGGACACTGGTGTCACTGTACATGGTTTTATGACTCAATGTGAAATACGTTTAAGATAGCTGCAACATAAACTTTTAAGTACTTCATGTGTGTATTTTAACTAAGACAAGGACCATAACTCTGGTCTGGCTGAGTGAAATTCCAAGCCTAACACCAGGTGAACAACACAATACTATATAACAATCCTCTAATGTTTTATGACTCTTAGTAAAATACTTTTTGAGACTCATATGACACAAATTTATATGCCATTAATGCATACTTTAACTAAGTCAAGGACCATAAGTCTGGTCTTGCAGAGTGAAATCCAAAACAAATGTCAGGTGCACAAATTCACATGCTGGATGATATTCCTACTTCGTTTCATGACTCTAGGTCAAATAGTTTTAAGATACATGCAAAACAAACTTTTAAAGCACTTAATTTGTATTTTTCACTTAAAACTGAAATCCCAAACAGAACACCAGATGCACAACTTCACATGCCATATAACCAATCTGTTTTACGACTCAAAGTCAAAAACATTTTGAGATGCAGGCGACAAAATTGTTATGCCCTTTATGCATATTTTTGACTAGGTTAATGGCCATAACTCTAGTCTGAGTGAAATATCAAACCCTGGAGCATAAATCCACACGATGAATAATTTTCCTTAAATGTTTCATAAGCCCGGGTCAAATACTTTTTTGAGATACATATGACACGAACTTTTAGGCCCTTTTATGCATATTTTTGATAAGGTCAAGGGCCATAACTTTGGTGTGGCTGTATGAAATTTCAGTTGAAACATCAAGTGCATCTTAACATGCTGAATGACAATCCGATGAGATTTGAGGATTCTAGGTCAAATAATTTTTGAGATGCTGGCGACACAAACTTTTATGCCCTTTTATGTATTTCCATTTTTGATGCTTAACCCTTATCATGCTGGACACGATTGTTTCTGCCTTTGCAACCAGTGCAGATCACGATCAGCCCGCACATCCGTGCAGTCTGATCATGAGCTGCACTGGTCGCCATTCAGTCCATGTATCCAAATTGAAAGATGGACAAGGTCATTATAGACATTTAGCAGTGTAAGGGCTAAAATTGAAAGCTAAATGGTCCATTATTTATCATCATTTAGTGGTAAGAGCCAGGCGTTTTCATACAATTCTCCAAATATCTACCATTGATAGACGGACATTACTAACACAATATATATGTAAAATTTTCCGTAGTGAAAGGTTGTTACTTACCAAATATACCGACAGTCACACGATCTATTTTCTTAGACCTTTTTAAAACAGCTGTAACTATGTCAATCAAAGTACGATCTGGATCAGCACTATCATTCTGATCTGGTCCAACAATATTGAACACCATCAAAAATATTACTCTTATACTGCCTGGCCTGAAATAAAATTAAACAAAACCGAGCATAACCTTTACTTACATCTACTTATAGTATTCTTACACGATGTAAGGGACTCAAAACTGCGAAAATATAGGATGTGTTCAAAGATGTCGTATCGATCATTTCTAGAATAAAACCGCTGTTATTGTCGCTTTTTAACGGGAGAGTACATGTGTGTTAACAAGGAGATTAGCCTTTGCATATATGAGCATTCAGTTTTGAAACGTTAATGTGTAGGGGCCCTGTAGCGCATAATTAAAACATGTCTAACATTATTGACATTATAAGTAGATTTAATTTAGTTTTTTCATGTGGTAGGCAAAGACAGGGTTACCATAGAAGAATAAAGTGGAAAATATAATTTAGAACACAGTCTTATGAATGTATCCGACGTACTGGCATTATAAAATAACATATATTGAGGGAATTCAAGCAATCAAGATATGCAGCAGTTGTCAGGCAGTTTATTTATTTACGCTGAATTGTTTGCGAAAGAGTGAGTTCAGCTAAATAGCTAGAGTTACTCTAGCAACTGCTGATCATATCTTTCTCATAGAGGAGCTTATGCATGTTTGACTTGATCCCAGCTTGTATGGCCTTGCAGAATTAGTATGGCAAAGGCAGTTTTACCCATTGCCAGGGCCAAGACTTTGATTAGTCCGTTACTCTACAGTATGGAGTAATTATATTAGCATGACAGCGCACACTATCCTAGAGTGTTCATTTGAAATCGAGAACTCGGGAACCAGTCAGCTCTGTTTGTAGAGTTCAGCTCTTCTATGAGGACGGTATGGTTAGTAATTAAAAGTTCAGTGAGTGTCTAATTTTGTTTTATCTAGGTATCCAATTTTATCATCTTAATGGACATTATGCATCAGATAAGTTAAAGACGCGCCACAAAATAACTGTATTCTTTTGTATTTCCACGATGGTAATAAAACATGGTTTGCATGTAAACAAAATATGAGAAATAACAAGTATCTCGTTACAAATTGACATATATGAGGCTAAGGACCTGGGAAAAGCGATATCAACTTCGGGCATCGCCTTCAGTCGATATCCTTTTTTCTGTGTCGATATTTCCTATAAGCGTTTAGCATTAAAATTTTTTTGTTTTGCATTTGTCAATTAGCATGGCGATTCATGTTCAAATGCCGGTATATCAGATAATTTATAGTCTAAAATACCTCCTAGATCGAAAATGTATCATATTCCATTGCAAAACGTATATTTTTGACAAATTCTGTTTGCTCCAAATAATATACGTTTTTTCTACCAATATGTAAAGACAATTTATAACTTTCAAAAGTTTTACTTAAAACATTACTTATAATATTTGGGTCCTTGTGAGAGAATAGAACTATCATCTGCATACAAAATGAACTTGCATTTTTCATTTATATCAATGAACATATCTTTAACATAACACAAAAAAAGAAGACGTCCTAAGATAGTGCCTTGTGGTATACCAAAATAAGAAAAAGGATAAATGTTCCCAATGTGACTGTGTGGTGTTGAAACTCACTAATCCAAAACTTTATTACCTGAATTCACTGACGTCCGTATGACTATAGACATCCCTTGTACTTGAATTTTGCTTGAATAATTCATCCACCTTCAAATGTAATAACACTGAATACAAACACATGTACAATGTTTTAGATCAAGACAAAGCATGCTGCATTGTAATCAAATCATTGGATACGGCTTAACAATATATAAATAAAGTATTGCTTTAATCAATATAAATACTGTTTTATCAATATTATTAAATAAATATAGTATTGAAATTTGTTTTATCAATATAAATGAAGAATTGTTTTTATCAATATAAAGTATTTTTACTTATTCGTTGGCAATAAGAATGGAAGTAAACATCCTGATTTTAAGGAACGCAGGAATATCTTGATGTATATTGCAAAACTGAACTGGACACGCATATACAAACATTCTCATGGCAAAATCTCAATTCAAATTTGAAAAAAGCTCTCACGCTAGAAATATTTCTCATTTTCATTCAGACTCGGTTTGTCCCTCTCGCACAAGCTTTCTTAAAGTTTTGAGACGGTACCATTTGCGTCACTTCCGGAATAAGCAAGAGTTCCGAGATAAAAAAAGGAAAACTTTTCAACATGATTCAACTTACATCGGAGATAAAATTCCTTTCCGTCTGTTTGTACAGTTTGGAGTCTTTTTGAGTCAAATCTTGTGACCATTGTGTATCCGTCAAAATGACGTCTCCTGTCAGGTTTACCTGTCTCGTAACTTGGTGAAGATAAGCACCAATATTACTACATGAATTAAATGTTTATAAAAATTTTTATATTAAAATATGTTATATTTGGAAGCATTAACTCATTTTGCGAAGTAATTCCTAAACCTACGTGCATTTTCCCTCCCCCTGTATTGACATACTAATGTGAAGACCTTTGAGCACACTATCCTGTTATTTATACCTTGATTGTGACTTGATTTGAGAACCTTGAATGTCTATTTCTAGTTAGACTTTATTCCACCAGAAATTGTAAATTGTATTGTAACATTTCAGTTGAGTGTGCAAACATCACTTTGCACTTATACACTTATACATATGGGACTTCACAAATACATTAAAATGTGGTACATCATGGGTCAATGTACTAGCATTAAATACCAGTGGTAGCTCAACTGTTGGGATGGAGCAGATAATATGTCTAAATAAATTATGCTTATACCTGACTTTGATGTATCTTCTTTTTCTGAAAGGAAGAGGAAATAAAAGAGATGAAAAAAATGTGGAATATGCGATATGGAACGTCATTGTGACCCGCCGCAATTTTATGCCTCGTAAAGAAATAAGTATGAAACAGCTATTTTATTTTATGTCAGTAATAAAATATAAAGAAAAATTTATCGGACAATTACGAAAAATAAGAACGCAATAAACATAAGAGGTGCACTTACATAAATCAGAAACCAGTTTCTTTGATGAATACAATTTGCACAATTTACGGTTTTAAAATATTGTTTAATAAAAACTTTTTTTACCCGAATCATTGTTTAAAGTTGCTATGACAACTCCTGTGATGATGCAAACTGTAATTAACACTACCGTCGCTATGGCAACAAGTACTGACGTCAGTTTCAAGCTACATCGACGTTTGTCAGAACTTGTAGATTGTCGTCTCTGAGATGGTAATGATCTACTTCCAAAGCGACCGTCGGCATGTCCAGAGTTACCATGGTAACGTAGAGGCGGCTCTTGCGTACCGTCGTCGAAACTCCTGTTGTCGTAATAACCAGTGTTATCAAGGTTTTTCTGTCGGAATGACAGCTTGCGTCCGCTGTGCTTCTAGAAATAAATATTTTAGGTGAAATAATTTATATATTATGTAATATATGATAGTTTTCACTGAACAACCACCAGTAACGAGTTTAACCAAAGCCACCTGAGAGAAACGCGCACGTGCAGTAAACCCTTATACTTGAGAACAAAACCTCAGCTGAAATTGTCCGTACGTGTAATTTTGCTTTAGCATGTATATCAAAGAACGTGCATGTTGAAATAACAATGAAATTCTACTCGTGCGCGTACTTGTACAAGTATAAAATTGCAACCTCCCTGTTGACTAAAGAAATTATATTCGAAAATTGTGAGTTACAGAAAACACCCCATGGTATTGTGCAAAACAATGGCTCGAAAAATATGTTTATTACATACACTTTTCAAAACCACGTTTAAGGCCAACTGAACCCAAAGCGTCAATATTCGTTAATGGTTAAGTGACATTGACCTCAGCTTATAGTCAGATATAGATGCAAAGCCATATGTCTTTAACTACCATCATACGCAAGGGAAGGGCCGTTTACTAATGTTGTCAGAACTTGTGGCCCGGCCCTATCGCTATAATTCAATTGATTATCTATATGTGCTGTAATTATATAAATACATGTATTATAAGCAATAAAATATGTTTAAACTAACTACTATCAAATTATGTACTCACGTCCAGTATTGAGGGCTTATTGCAGACTAATAGCCACTTACAAAGCATTATAAAGCTGTGCTGGATAATTTGGCCGTCATACACAAAGGCAATGATATCTACATAAAGTTGTGCTGGATAATTTGGCCGTCATACACAAAGGCGGTGATATCTACATAAAGCTGTGCTGGATAATTTGGCCGTCATACACAAAGGCAATGGTATCTACATTATAAAGCTGTGCTGGATAATTTGGCCGTCATACACAAAGGCAATGATATCTACATTATAAAGCTGTGCTGGATAATTTGGCCGTCATACACAAAGGCAGTGATATCTACATTATGAAGCTGTGCTGGATAATTTGGCCGTCATACACAAAGGCAGTGATATCTACATTATGAAGCTGTGCTGGATAATTTGGCCGTCATACACAAAGGCGGTGATATCTACATAAAGCTGTGCTGGATAATTTGGCCGTCATTTAGATATACACAAACGCAGTGATATCTACATAAAGCTGTGATGGATAATTTGGCAGATATACACTTACTGTCTATCACAAAGGAAATGATATTTACATAAAACTGTAAAGGGTCATGTGGCCCCTATACAGATACAGACTAGGTAACTTTTCTTTAATGCATAAAACAATATTTATGCATTATTGCATTTGTATCAAGAAACATGCATTTCCGTTGAGCGATTGAGGAAAATGCCGAGTGCAAAACTAATAATCTTTTTCTATTAAATACTATTACTAAATCCCATTTATAAATGATACACAAACAAACGCCTAAACTGACACAGTATGTATAACTGTATTAACTCGTGGATTTTAAGGGCTTTGAACTGTCCAGAAGTGTGGCCCATTCAAGCAGTTCTTTTCCGGAATTTAAGGCATATAATAGTAAATTGACACTCGTTTTGTAGAATAATATACATGTTTAGCTGCTGCTAAATTTGACGCAAAAACGCGTTCTTTATATGATCTGATGATGTTCAAATTTCAAAATTTTATATCTCCATAGTAAAGTTAGAGTTGAATTTCCTAAAATAGTGCCTGTGTTGAGTTTTGATTGCTGTTTTAATAACCGTAAATGTAAAACTTGAAGATGCTCCTAAGATCGCTGTTGATAAAAACTGTAAATTGACATTTTATAATGTAAAGCTTATATCAGTTTTTGATGAAATTTTTCGGCACATATCTTGACTTTGGTAGACTGTTTAGCTATATTTTGCTAATAATATTTATGTTAAAAGCACTGTGGTAAATGTTTTATAAAATTTAACTCCTAAAATGGCGAACTGAAATGAAACATCAGTAAAACATTGTAATTTTTCAATAACTAAATTTACAACAAATTGAATGTCTTTTAGATGGAATGATAAATGGATGGTTGGACGGACGGACGGACGGATATAGATAGGTAGGTAAGTAGGCTGGTGGGAAAATTGGCGGCTGGATTGGATTAGTTGGTGGGAGGGTGGGTGGACAGACGGATGGACAGACACAGAGAGAGGGATAGACAGACAGACAGACCGACAGATTTTAGGAACTTCGAAATTGTTTTGACTGAATCTAGTCTTTGAATGTACCTACACACACCTAAGTAAAGTTTTGTTTTAAATACTTTGGACATTTATCATGAAAAATATGAAAGCATGATTAAAGCAGGGTCGTATGGTGTGAGTTCGAAACAGCATAGATATAATGCTAGGATTCTGAAAAGTCGATTCCAAGATGACGAAAACACGGAATAGTGGTGTTAAAAAGTCAAAACAACTAAACTGTCATTTCACCATAATACTTTCGACTTTTTACCATCTTTGTTTCGTGATTTCAGCATCGCTTTTCTGTCGTCCATGCGCACATGTCCGTTTATTATTAAATTGGATAGAACTTAATCAAGTCGTCTGAAGAAAATGGTACTTTGTTACTCTTGTGTTCGTCCATTATTTTGAATCCTCTGCGCATATGTATCAGGAGCGTGATACTTCGATGGTGAAAAGTCGAAAGTACGATGGTGAAAAATTGAAAGTACGATGGTGAGAAGTTAAAACTATGATGGCGAAAATTCAAAATTACAATGCTGAAAAGTCTAAATAACGAAACAACAATGTTGAAAAGTCGAAACAACGAAACCACGATGGTGAAAAGTCAAAAGTTCGATGATGAAAATATAAAATAATTTCGACTCTTAGTTTCGTTGTTTCTACATAACAACATTGTAGTTTCGTGTTTTCATTATCATGGATTCGGCTTGTCACCACCGTAGTTTCGTTTTTACGACTTTTCAATATCGTAGTAGCGTGTCTTCGTTGTTTTGAGCTTGAAATATGCAGCAGTGTTCCTAACGGTACACCGACGGGTTGCTTCGCTCTGTCGTACTGATAACTTATTTAATTCTAGTAACACGTCGAATTATTTTGTTTCGAGAAGCCTATACTTTTGATCCCAGATTTCGTATTCAGACCGCAATAAATATTTTAAATGGCACTGAACAAGGGTAGACATTATAGGTCATAATTTGTTTACACTGATGTACTGGCAATGTTTGTATTTACATTTACGCGGGAGCCTATCATCTTGAATTTCAGCCGCCATGTTTATGTTGAGATTTAATTGGTCTCGATGAAAAAAAAAATCTTTTCTTGCACAAAGTTGTTTGCTATTAGAATAATCTAAACGATTACATTTTGTGTCATAACACTACAGCAGCAGCGACAGTAGCAACACTATAGCAAGGCGAACAGAATACTGAAAATGCAAAACACTTAAAACGTACATGCTATGTTGATTTTACTAATTGAGGACATGTGTATTCGAGCCTCACTAAAATTGGCTTCGGACGAGCTCTGGATTTCTGAGTAAAGTGTCACAAATAAGTTAATAATTATTGAACAGACATATCAGTTTTGTGAAATGCCCATCCGGGCCTAATTTCGTTTTTCATAACAGTAAATACACAGAAAGCAGTGACACTTTACTCAGAAATCCATTCCCAAAGTTCGTCCGAAACCATCTCTTCTTGTAACCGAAATCCCTCAGGCCTCACCAAATTAAAAAGTTGTTCATCGGACTTGCCGCTCGTTTATTAACAGAAACACATAATATATATATATATTTGTTTTTGGCTTGCGCTCGCCCCATCAAAAAAAGTCGAGCCAAAATGTTGGTGCGCTGCTTTTTATGGACGTAACAGTCTACAGATGCTTATAATTCCAGTCCCAGATTGTTCTAAAATGGACTTTAATCACAATAAATACATACTACTACACACATCGTCTATAACATATCATGATACTTATATTTAGTTGCATTAAAGTTATTTCCCCTTATGCAGTTACGCCATTTTCTTCAAATGCGGCTACAAAACTTGGATTTATTTCATTGAAAATTGGATGAAAAAACCTACTAATTTAGTTGATAACATCGATCTACATTATTTTGGTTAGGATAAATACGTAGTGATGCAAGTCACTTTTCTGGTTTCTGTTTTTCCTGTCCAAATGATCATTTGTATACGAAAATGGGTGGGGTAAGGAATTTACATTATGAGTTGTGTTCAGTGTCCAGTTTAGATCTTCAAAATTTCCAATCCTCGAGTAGAATAATGTTAATGCACGTTAATCTCCATTTCAGTCCTTATTTGAGACTTTGTTTTAACAAATTAAATCCGTAAAGAAAGTTTTAAGCTAGAACAAAAGTTGTCAGTATGACAGCACGCTTTACTCTTCTAAGTGCTTGACTCTGAATTAAAGTTTTGCCAGTATAAGGGGTATAATAGTCAGTAGCTTTAAAAGTAACAGAGCTATTCGACGTTATATAAAACTTAAACAATAATATTCTAAATTTAAAAGGGGCATAAAGTTGTGTTCTCTGTCAAAATTCAATCTGAGTGAATTATTTTTCATGTAAAAGGGCTGTATATTCTATTTTAAGGTTTTTATTTGTAAATCGAGAGCCAAATCAAGACAAATATATTTCTTCGCTCTCCGCTCGCTCCTGATTTTCTCAAAAACAGAAGAAGTATTTAAATTATTTTTCCGCTCGCCGCCTCATTTTTTTCAGAAAAAAAATCCGATGAACAACTTTTCAATTCGGTATGGCCTTAGCGTGGTAATTACATTGAAAGTGGAGGACTTAAGGGGCCGAATTTTATCCAAAGTAGCAATTTGTTATTAACGTAAAAAATCAAGCGTGCAATTTTATAGTAAATAATTTATTAATTTATTTATGTATGTCTTTAATCATCTACTTATTTTCATTCGTTTAATTTTTTTTCTCATGTTTTATTTCATATTCAGTATCCTCTGTGAGCATAAAAATACAGAATGTTACAAAAAAAAAACGCACCCTGCAGCAGTACACGTCCGTTCACGAGGTAGAGAAGTTACAACATTCAAATGATATATTCACAGGGTACTTATGTATATTTATTAAGAAACAGTCTTTATTTGAAACGTGAAAATGTGTTAAAACGAATAAAAAAGTGAACCAAATTCAGACAGTATGAGAAATACCCAGTCAAAAAATAATGTATCAGCTGCATTGGATCCAGATGATAATAAACTCCGTGTCAGACAAAATGAATAAATAAATAAATAAGTAACAATAGTTAAAATATTAGATATCAATAAGATTAAGGAAAATATTAAGACCAAAACATCCTGAACAGATATGTGCTATAAACGTAAATTCCGTCGGCGTTACCTTTTCAGTTTCGTAATATCCGCGGCTCCACATTTTTCACAAAATGAAATTATTTTATCCGTTTGTTTGCATTTTACAATTAACTCCTCAATGTAAAGTAAATCAAGACAAATTGTCCAGATGTGTTGTATTTAACTGCACAACGACTTTCACCTGTCTAGCAAAGAAAAGGGGCATCAATTCAACTGACAGTTGAGCAGACATGCACTGTTCAACCTCCCTGAAACTTGATGCTATTGATCATTAAAAAACTATGAAACTTTGAATACAATACTCTCAAGATGTGCGCAATCTTGTCTTTCGGCTATAAATTAGATATTAACCAACTTAACAAATTTTTCTTCTTTTTATTTTTAGCCAAAATTTTTTTTTAGAACCTGTGTTATTTTGCTTTTTTCTCTAGCCAGTTAAACATTACCCTGAGTTCTTGATTTTTATCTCTTTTTGTTTTTTTGAAATATAAGAAAATAGTTGCATTATTTTTAATTTTAAGTAAAAAGTTAAAGCAGTGTGCTTTGTAGTATTTATTTTATAAAAAGTTAAAAAGAAAATAATAATAATAATAAAAAAAAAAAATTAGTCTGTAAAACATCAAGAGAAATTTTTCAATTGCCACAGTCAGGGCTCAGTCGTTTGAAACTTTAATTTTGATTCAAAATATTATCATTGGTTGGAAACACTAGTTCGATTTTATTGTAAAGATTCTTCAGTGTTTATAATTTTTAACTCATACATTTGGGTTTCTAAGTCTTCTAAAATTAAAGTTTGGAATAACTGGAGTCTGGTAGTTAAAATATGATGGGAAATGTCATGAAAGTTTAGTCAAAGAAAATATTATTAGTAATATAAGCATTTCGGCTTTTTACATTTCTGTTATAATCTATATTTCAGGTAAGGTTGCAGCGAAAGAGAGGAAATGTTTCAGTTACGCCGTGGTACCTGACAGTAATCTTCTATGCACTGGGTAATTCACCTGGGAACCATATGAATTGTTGGTTAATGGGACTAACCCACACATTTTAGTCGAAAAATACTGTCTCTCCATAGAAGGCGAGTACTCTGAAAGCGACAGGCGATTAGATTTTTGCAAGGTATTGTTATAAATAACAAAACATAGTTTGCAGAATGTAGTAAACCGTTGCAACGCTTTTTGAATAAAATTGCACTCTTTTCATTTATATCAACATCTTACTTTTATTTTCATCCACTTTATCAGTTTTCAATGCCATTCTATGTCAAACTTGGTGGAATTGAACATATTGAAAAAAAATCACCCAAACTGTGGGCGAGTAGCTTTAATGGTGAGGTTCGAATCGGATAACTTTAATTCATAAAACAGTTAGATTCGTAACACTGAATCAGTCATTGAGGCGTCCGTTGCATGATGGTTAAAGTTAATGACTCCAAATATTTTACCCGTCTTGGGTTAGAAATTTCATTCAAACTTTTTATATCTGAGAAAGTAATCATGCAGATTGACGGCAAGATGATTGGTCTTCCTCCACCATCAAAGTCAGGAAAGTCTCTAACAGTTTGTCGGAGAGACTGACATTTCAACAACAACAACAACAACAACAACAAAAAACAACAAAACACCCCCACCCCCAAATGTAACAACATGTTCGTTGATAAATATATCTGACATACACTATCCATCAAACTAGTTTATGAAAATTTACTCGCAGTGAATCTTTGTACCTGAAGGTTTTTGCTACAATACAATGCTCTTTTCATTTCAGTTTTATAAAACGGCAAAGTACGACCAAATAATTTTTCAATAAAACTTAGAAAGTTATCCAGCGAAACTCGTGTTTAAGTTCGCTGCGTTTTAACGTTTACAAAAATACGACTTGCCCTCGCACAAAGACTTCAAGGTGCGTCTGACAAAAATTGAAATCTTTAGGTCTATGTAACCAGTTCAAGATTTTATAACTTTCACAACTATGAAATATAACATTATATATCTTTACCGTCACAAGATATAAACTTTTATATTTCAATCTTTGAATATGTAATCGTTTTCACAAGTTAGTATGAATTCGACACTCTTGTTATTTCAAGTGTTAAACATGAAAGGCTGTCATTTTGATGAAGTTTTTTGTAAAATGTTAATTTATCTTAAGATTGGATTTAAGTATCCAACTTTTGTACCCATTTTATTTAGCACCAACTGGTTTATTTACGCAGTGTTGTGCATTAAAGAATAAGGATATTTTAAGTACTTCAATAAATATTTATCAAAACGCGTTCTTGTAAAATGATACTTGTTAAAGCTGAAATTAAAGCGAATGAGCTCGCTAATGTAACAGTTTTAAAACTTAGACAATTATTTTAAATGTCTTCAAAATATGAATAAAATGTGATAGCTACGCCTAACTTTTGTTTATTTAAATTTCCAATAGGAATCTTAATTTGAAATGTAACGGATGGATTGTTATAAACTCGGCATCAATAGTTTTACTATTAAACAAAATATTAATTATGATACTGCTGTTGTCATAGAGCAAGTGGACAGAATCTTCCTCGTCAAATTATTACGCTCGACGTATAACCGCCAATCGTGTATAAACAGTGTTTAAACACGGTTTTGCTATAAATTATTTCTTAAATTATGAAAGAAAAACATCCATATTTTCGTTAAAACACGGCAATACGAAATTATCTGATTAAAGATTTTTAATTTGTGTTGTACCTGTATTTGGTATACTGAAATCAATCAATCAATCAATCAATCTGTGTCATCAACCATGCCTTATGATCTTCCATGCCGTATTAGTATTATTTATACAGCAATCGATTTATTTCATATGTCAAAACAGGGCCAATGTTGAAGGCATTAAATGATCATTTAAGGATAGAAAACTAACATTTAAACAAATTAAGCGGGTTGAACCCAACACCTGTTGACAGATTCTTTTCACTCACAGCGTGTTGCGATTCTTGCTTTCAGATGGGACAAAGCGTTTCTTTAAGGTCAACAGGCTGGGTATCGTGTAGACACCAGTTCAGCTTTCTCGTCATAAATTGCCAAGCTCATGAAACCCTTGAAGTTAGCCATTTGTTTAATTTAATATTGATTGATTGATTGATTTCAGTATACCAAATACAGGTACAACACAAATTAAAAATTTCAAATATCACATAATATACAAATATTATATTTATATTACGCTTATTTCCATTGTGGTCCTGCAAGAGATTATAAAAGGATAAAGGAACTTTATACAGTATATTTGTCCGTTATACTTTCCGTTTATACAAAGTAACCGAGCGCTTTTTGCGGGTAGTAAATCTTCTTCATATAGCCCATTTATATTGTAAAATATGCAAGGTACGCAAGAAAAAATGCAAAAAATATCTATTGACAAACAAAATTTAAGAGATAATAAATGAAGGTTTAAATTCACTTGCGATGCTATTCGCTATTCGCTCCAAAAAATTCCAAACCATTTAAAAATCAGGACTTACAAAGTTGGGGTCACAATTATGCATCATTTAGGAATAAGAAATTTATCGCCGTTTTCGAAATATGACTTACATCTGATTTGGCATTGCTTTACCTAGAAATATGGGCATGAATATAAAATGACAAAACAATAGGCTGATCAGGTGAGTAAGGCATAACCAATCAAATAGCATATTTTTAACTAAATAGATGTTGGAATTATTACATAGAAAAGAAACGGAAAAAGAAGGTAAATTCATTACGGCATATTAGATAAACACATCTGTAAGAAACTCCAAAACTAAAGCAATGCCCATAGGCCAACCAAGCGTTAAGATATACATCTGCTTGAAAATTAGCTGTCCGGAAAATGCGTAACACAGTTCCAGACATTAGCCGTTCGAGAATATCTGATCCAGAATCGGACGTTAGCCGTTCGGGAAAGTCTATCCTAGAACGTCCTAGTACGTCTAACCCGAACAGTCGGGTTAGTCAATCCGGATTAGGCGTCTTAGTCATTTTGGAACGTCTAACCCAGTCAGGCGGGTAAGTCAGTCTGGGACGTCTAACCCAGACAAGTTGGTTAGTCATTCCAAAACGTCTGACTCAAACAGAAAGATTAGTTATTCCGGAACGTCTTAATCAGACAGTTTGGTTCGTCATGTTAGAACGTCTAATTTAGTCATTCCAAAACGTCTAACTTAGTCATTTCTGAACGTCTAACTTAGTCATTCCTAAACGTCTAACTTTAGTCATTTCTGAACGTCAAACTTAGTCATTCCTGAACGTCAAACTTAGTCATTCCTGAACCTTTAACTTAGTCATTCCTGAACGTCTAACAAGATGCCACGATGGATGCACCTGTGATTAAGACCAGCAGTGTTATCTTCATTAGCGGTAAGTAAAGGACGACTTGGTATATCCTTAAAACATAACTGATTCATGAAATTGAACTGTAAACACTAAGCAGTTGGTTTGCTCGACACCATAGGCAGAAGGAGAACAGTTTCATTACCGGATCATGGTTCGTTACTACGGACTTTAGGAGAGAATTTTCTGTTATAATTTAAACCACTGGCACCAGACTAGAAAGAAAATGCCACTCTACATGTTATACCCTATCCCTAAGTATACCATGTTCATGAACGGGAAAATATACTTACCCATTTCAATCGCGCATTTTTCGCCTAAAACACGCAGTTTGGTAAATGTGTACTATGGATATTGAACAAGAGGTAATTTATCTTCCATTGTGTACCGGTCACATTCCTTCAGTATTTTTTATCTCAGAGAAACAAAGCGTAGTTTTATAGATTAATCAACGTTGCAGAAAAAACTTGAACGAACTTTCCTAATGAAATATACAAACTTATCCTTATTGGCTGATGGGAAAATGCCGTTTGTCAGTCGTCGTTAAACTACACGTGTACCTAAAATGTGTATATGCAGCATAAATGTGCAATGTGAATTAAATAAACAATACAAATGTGTACCAATATATGACTTCAAATTCAAAATCATTTCTAAGATGAATTTCATTCACCATTTCGAATTTTTGTTTGTTTAGCACACATCCGCCTAACATATGTAGTGTGACCTCTAAATAGGATGTTTATTAGGGAAGTCGCGCAAAATTCTGAAACATTGACGAAAGCATTGTAGGACCACATTCGTAACAGATCGCATTTGTAACAGGTGTTACAAATGCGATCGCATATGTAACAGGTGTTACAAATTAGATCACATATGTAACAGAAATCAAGCACATTTGTAACAATTTTTGAGACAAATGTGATCGATGCCGATTTTTGATGTGACATCTGATCACATATGTTACATGTCATTTTCAATCGGAAAAATGAACAAAAAAGTGCATTTTACATCTGAAACACATTTGTAACATGTTTAAGCTCACTTGTACGAAGTGACAAAGTGAGCTATTGTGATCATCCTTTGTACATCGTCCGTCGTTCGACCGTCTGTCCGTTCACATTTTTCTTGTGAATACGATAGAGACAACATTTATTATTTGATTTTGACAAAACTTGCACAGAACGTGTATATATCTATGATATCTCGGTTCCTTTCAAAAACCAGCCATATCACGCTATTCGTCTTGGAGTTATTGCCCCAGAGATGGAAATAATTACTGATTTTAGCCTTGTGAACGCGATAAAGACCACATATTTTTGTTTATTTTTATTACACTTGTACACAACTTATATATCTATAAGAGCTCATTTTCTTTCAAAAACAACCGTTTTGCACCATTTTACTTGGATTTACGGCCCCTGAATTGGCAAGACAAAAAATGCTGATTTATCCTTGTCAACACAATGGAGATTACATTTATTATTTGATATTTATTGAACTTATGAAGGATCTCACTTCCTTTAAGGTAGTTCTGCACGTTTGATAACCTGGAAGTGATGGCGTAACGTCATTTAACCAGAAAACGTAGAATAATGCCCGGATTCGGCGTACGGAACCGAAAGTCAGTTAATGAGTGAGTTAAGGGCAACCCGGGAGTAAATGTATTAAAATGGCACTGTAACTATCTTTCTTAAGTTAAAATATGATATTTAAAAATCTTACATGTTAAATAATTCAAAATAATGTCTTAAATTAGCTTGAAATAGGCGTTCACTGTAATCATAGCCAGATATCTTATATAAATAAGCATATGGACCTATACATTTTATTTCACCATATTATAGGCCATATGTGTATTTACGACTGAGAGAAGTTTCATTAAAATCTGCATTGTAGAAAACTTTCTATTCGCGAAAATGTTATGAAAATTGCGTTTTTCCAATAGACTCCCATTATGAAAACTTGCGTGAGATCGAAATATTTCAAATCAGTCTAGCAAAAAATCAAGCACACGACCCCATCTTTTTTATTTGCTGAATTTTCTTAGTATATTCGGAAGTTTTGAAAAATCAGAGTTTAATCAAATTCTACATTGTAGAAAATTTTTCGATCCTAACGTGCAGAACTACCTTAAAAACAGCCATATCGCGCCATTTGTCTCGGAGTAATGGCTGAAATGGCAAAATTTGCTTATTTTAGTCTTGTGAACACAATAGTGACCATAATTATTTATTACTTCATTTTGACCAAACTTGTATAGAAGTTATAGATCTATAACATCTCGGTTCCCTGCGAAAACCAGCTAAATGGCACCATTTGTCTCGGAGTTATGACCAAACTTGCACTGAATTATATATCATTAAGATCTTGATTTTTTCCTCGAAGACTAGCCGCATCACGCTATTTGTCTTAGAGTTATGGCCCCTGAAATGGCAAAAATCGCAGATTTAATAACATGTATAGTGTAGTATTACTCTTGTTAGCGATAGTGGGCCATGACGACCCTCTTGTTGATTAGAGGGATATTTCCGGTCAGGTTAATATCTTGGTACTGGTTTGTTATCTGGCTATTAAACTTGGAAAGAATACCGTTTTCATGACTGGTCGGTTCATAGTAGCATGGTACTACATGTATATATCACTTATAAATTTCCCGTATCGGTTTTGGTTTGTAATATTTTATTTTTACTGAATGCATGAATATATGAATATGTATGATTAAAGGGGAAGATGCACACCACGTGCAACCCCTGTTCAACTTTTACAGGTTGTATCGCTTCAACAACAAATAAAATGCACTAAAACAAGATCAAGGCAGTCTCAACATAGAAAGTCTTGTAAAAGCTTGTTTTCGTGGAACACCGGGTATATATACATTTATGTATACTTTTAAATAGTGACTAGCTTGACTATTCGAAGACTGCTCATGGCTATTGTTCTAATCCAGGACCTGATGTCGTCGGCGTGCGCGGGTTCGCTGCAAGATAGGTTTTTCGTTTTCGTTTTGTTTATCTTTGTCAATTCGCATTGCTTTGAACATCAAAAAAAAAAAAACAACAAACAAACAAAAAACTTATACCGACGACAATGGATACATCAAATGAAATATGTTCTATTCAAAACCCCGACGTGAACTTTATTAGATTATATTTACTAAGAGAGTTTTCTTGCCTGGCTTGGTGTCTGCACTCGTATGGAAACACTTTTATTTTGTATCTCTATAGGAGCGGCACAAGTAACTCCATCGGCAGGGTGGTGCAGTGGATAGTTTTGCAGATTACGAAACCGGCAGAGCCTGTTGAATTCCCAGTCAGGGCCGGAATTTCCAGAGATAATGTGTCTCTCATCCACCCAGTTAAGACTTTACGTGTATCGGTGCGTTTTACCAGACCCGTAAACGTATGAGTGTAAACTCGTATATGAGCCAGGGTATAATTTCAATTAATATTAATGGGAGGAACTAACCATCAACTAGAGTGTCGAGGGATTCACGTTCGAGACCGGGTGATAACTACGCGTATTTGTTGCGATTTCCGCCTACCGGTGCTGTTTCAAGCTCGGAAGTTGTCTGTTACTAACATAAAGATACTGTTGTATTGATTTTGATATTTTGACATTTTTATCATCATTATCATTATCATCATCATCATCATCATCATCATCATCATAATCATCATCATTATCTTGGACTGGTGCGTTGTAGGATCAATGGTAAGATTAACTGCCCTAAACTGTATTACCTAAATACTGTTGAAAACAGGCGCTCTGGATCAAACAAACAAACATAATATTCATCAAAACCATTCTACAGGGTGCCAAAATTTCAGTCGTTTGCAGTATTAGGTGTAACATGATCACAACGGATTGTCAATAAATGGTGGTTATTTGTACCAAGGTATTTAGAAATCTGACTAAAGCGAGTTATGATCCGGACACAAACGTATATATTACAGCAAAATAACAAAACAAATTTATCTAAGTTCAAAGCTGTGACCATGATCTTGGATATAGCAACATGGATCATGATCGCAACAAACCTTCTATCCGCGCTGATCATTTGTACCAAATAATTTGAAAATCTGACAATGCATGGGCAAGTTATACCAAGGACAAGAACCTATATATAACTGCACGAACGCACAAACTCCGCTATTTCACGGCGGGATTATAATAAACGAAGGCCTATATCCTTACAAGCGAGCTCGGTGGGATGAGGCCGTGAGGGTAATTAAAGCCTAAGTTATATTTTCATAAAATCTCATATACATTAGTTCGCAGCATGCACAAGGTCGGACCCTCCTAGACTTAAGGCTAACGACTCCGTCCATGACAAATTGTATATGGTGATCTGGCATTTATGCATCTGAATTAGGGTCAGAAAACTTTATATTCAGGTAGAATAAGCCTTCTTTGAGATAACAGCGAACCATGTTGGCTGCACTGATCTGGGCCCATACTGGTTGCAAAGCCTCGAAGATTTCCGAAGGCCCATTTTCTCATCAAATAATTTTATGACGTTTTTGACGTCGACGACGACCACGCTAACTTGTGATGGTGCTTATGGCAGTCATTTAATGATGTTGCGATGATAACCAACTGATTGAACATTTGCAGTATAAAACTCAACATGATACATATGTGCTTCTCATGTCAACCCCCATGTTGGACAAACACATTCGTAACACATTTTACCTGTTACGAATGCGATCGCATACGTACGAAATCTGTTACAAATGCGATCTGTTACGAATGTGGTCCTACAAAGCATGAACTATGTGGAGTATCTCTGCAATTTAAAATATTGAGACAATGTGACTGGTGCATGATGGAAGATACATTATCGCTTGTTCAATGTGCTTGGTACCCATTCATCGAACTGCGCGTTTTAGGTGAGAAATGTACGGTTGAATTTCCCGTTCATGACCATGGTTCTTATAGTATACCTAAGGGTAGGGTATAACATGTACAGTGACATTTTATTTCTGGTCTGGTCCCAGTGGGCCAAACACTAAATTAATAAATAACTTATTTTCTAACTACACTGCGCCAGCCATCCTTTTTTAAAAGCTATTTTTTGTGTATCTTGTAGCGGCATTCGACAGTTGAATACCTACATAAAACACAGTCTCATAAATATTTACATAAAACACAAACTGTTACATAGAATGTTGCAAACAGATTAATGCGAAACGTTGAGATATGGTGCTTTTGTGATTAATATATACTTTAAAATATTTATTCGGTATTACAAAAATAAACGTAAAAACGAGGAGGTTCAGATGTTCTGTTATGTTCACCTGACTTGTTTTTTGAAATCGTTTACTATCATTGTTGAATCCCTTAGTCTATCGACAAAATGTTTCTTGCAAATGTTTTTTAGGTGACCAATAGCTGGTCCGCATAAATTCAGGTCTTTCATTTGTATAAATTTAGATAATTTAGATAATTACCACAATATGATGCATCTAGAAGAATAACGACTGTAGTTCCTGGCGTCAAAGGGATAGTGCGTGGGGGGTGGGGGGATATATATATATACTTTTTTATTTCAAATCTCAGCAAGAGAAGATGCGCCCAGCGTCTTCCCTAGGTATTGAAACCTTTGTTTAAATGCCTTCCTTTACAGCACAATTTTCACATATAGTGACGGTTTTAAACTACGTCGGAAAAAATCATAGCGTTTCAAACGTGAACAGCAACATAAGAGTTCGGCGCGATACTCATACTAGTGACAATTATGAAATTATTGAAATTATTCCGCGGTGTAACCTCTTTCCATGTATTAATAACGTTAAAACATTTTCTATAAATTATTCCTTAAATGGCGACACGAGTAAATTTATTACAATGACACTGTTACTTTCTTTCTAAAGTTAAGACATGTTAAATTATTCAAAAATATGTCTTTAAATTAGCTTTAAATATGCGGTTCACTTTAATCATGTTCAAATATCTCAAAAATAGCATAAGGACCTATACATTTTATTTCGCTACATTAAGGCATCGCCACAGTCACAACTCATTTCAACCCGAACGTGTAGAACTACCTTAAAACTAATACGACATCGGTCAACAGGGCATTAGACTCTCGTTTTGATTCTTTACCGGCATTGTACTCACTTGCCACTTGCGTAAAGGCGAATTTAGGGTCATCTTTTTGTATGGCTGATCCTTTATTACAAAGAAGTAATTATAGGCTTTAAAATCTATCATATGAGAATTTCATTAGTAAAATAAGCCTTTTTAAATATTAGCTTTGATATAGTGTTATAAAGGAGGGTCTCATAGTTCTTTTTAATGAGGGTGTCAATGTTTTATAAAATAAATTTTATGGTTCATTGCTTTGTAGGTGAAGAATTTTCTCTATTTTCAATTTATATGTTGATATGGAAGTTATCTTTTAATTGAAGATGCCTAGTAGACGAGATATGCATCGTAAGGTGAGTTTAATTAATTATTAATTTTAATGCAATGGTAGAGAAAAACGAGTTTCACTTTCAGTATATACATGCATGTGGTTAAATAATTTATATCATTTTTATGATTTATAGGGACAAACCCACACATCTGAGGCGAAAAATAATTTCTCTCAAAAATCCATAAAAAGTGAGTACTCTGAAAGTGACTAGTAGGTAAAAACTTATTAGCTGATTCCTGCTAAATTTCTAAAATGGACTGGTCCATCAATTGATTTGGGCAGCACCACTTATTATTCAAAGGAGTGTTCGACTGAATAGCGAACAGTGAAGACCATGATCACCCTGCACGAACGGCAGAAAGTACAGGCAGACTCACTTGCCACCAGCAGGCTAAAGGTGACTTACTCGAAACCTTAAACTGTCCCGCGGATAGCTTTTTCAATCATCTTTACATCAAACACTACATGGATTTCATGGATTCTTTTAGAGAATGTTTCGAAGTTTCGAAAAAAAACACACACAAATATTTCAATACTTGAAAATTGCTAAAATAAACGTCTGTACTTGGGCATGAACTTAAAAGTCTAATAATGCCTTTGCTTAAAATGTTGCTTCGTTTTGAACATAAAATACTTTAATTTCTTGTTTAATCCTGTTTCCAATAACTGTTTCTCTTATACTTGTCAAAGGTTTGTATATTGATGACAGCAGTAGAAAGTTTATTGAATCTACTGTTTTTATTATAACCCTTTAAAAGTTGATATGAGCCGTGCCATGAGAAAACCAACATAGTGGGTTTGCGACCAGCATGGATCCTGACCAGCTTGCGCATCCGCGCAGTCTGGTCAGGATCCATGCTGTTCGCTTTCAAAGCCTATTGGAATTAGAGAAACTGTTAGCGAACAGCATGGATCCTGACCAGACTGCGCGGATGCGCAGGCTGGTCTGGATCCATGCTTGTCGCAAAGCCACTATGTTGATTTTCTCATGGCGCGGCTCAATTATAGTGTATTAGAGCGTTATTTTAGCCATGTAATTATGTATAACATCTATTTAGACAGTTGATCCATCTGTTTTTAAGATAAAATTTAAAGCCTTATAGAACTTTAACTAATAAGATATAGAATACATGCATACTTTGTTTGCTTGCAGTACGACTATTGTAATCAGCTAGCACATAAAAACATTAGGAGAAAACAATTCTAGTTTACTCCTAAAGGTGGTTTGAAACCATTAGACATACGGGATGCTAAAGTCGAGATTCAAACTTCTCGCAAATACTAGTTTCCGTTTAACTTTTGGCATGCTTCCACGGCATCAAGGTAACAAAACGTAGCACTCTTTATGAAACAAATATTCCATATATTCAATGCGAGAGCGTGTCTCATCTAAATCGTGCCCTTAATGATGTTTTTCTTAGTGCTGGCATTGAGTGCATTTGAACATTTCTGGATTGGTACGTATAAACTACAGACTGATAATCAATTTGCCATATTGTTTACACCATATTTTAATAATGAAATTTTGCTAAGCTGTGTAACTATGCAGCTGCCGCATGCACACATACACACACGATTTCAAGGTACTAGTAGTCAGAGTTCATATGACAATGACAGAACAAAACCAAGAATTTGCGTTTCAAAGTAAAGTCTATATTTCAGACTTTAACATTGATAATTATGAGCCCTGGGCCCAGTTGTCGAAACTTTAACAGGCGAGTAAGCTAAAGAAAGAATTACTTTTAAGGTTATGTTTCGGCATTGTAGAAGACTTAGAAAAACAATTGGATGAATTAAGGATTATGAACACTAAAACGTCTTTACAGTAAAACCAAAACATCAGACTAGTGTTTCCCCTCAAGACGAATATGTTGAATCAAACTTTAACTGGCGGTTACTTTAAGAGCCGTTAAAGTTTCGAACAAGTGGGCCCTGAATCTGTTTATGTCGAATTTTATATGAATGTATCTATAGAAAATCTTAATGACAGCTGATCAAATTAAAGGGAGACGAAAAGCGGAAGTTCGAACGTAGTGTCCGTTACTATGACAACAGCGGTTACTATGAAAAACAGCAAACTGAGTACAAAAGTCACCAACCACCTTTGCGTTACTATGACAGCAACCGATACCCAGGCGGTCGCTACATGGCTAATGCTGTACCAAATGAGGTACCAGATAGAGAGTCCGCAAACTCGGATTGCAACTGGAAAAGGACTGTATTAATTAGTGTAATAATATTTGTGGTGTTGATAACAGCTTGTGTGACCGTAGGAATTGTCTTTTCTATGAAAAGCTCGAGTTCAGGTAATTAAAATTTAACAGTTTTTACACAAAAGTAACCTAAACTTAAACTAGCATATCAAAGCCTAGTTTGCCATGTGTCCGTGTCCGTTTTCGCATCTGTTTATTTGCATTTGTGAGATAGTTGGTGATATCAAAGAATTATCTATTTCATGCGCATGATAATACATATGTCGATCTTGTCTACATGAAATGAAGATCATATAAAGACTGCGTGGTCTAAGGGCTCACGGGGCATTTGTCCTTGATTCATGTGCCAAACTTAGATATAAAACAGCCACTTTATATTATTTACTCCTTTGGTTGATTGTAATATACTACATAGGGTCTTTAACGAACAGCTTCATCATTTATCTCGTATAAATTGTATCTCGTTTCTTGTTGGGCTTGGGACAGGTAAATACTCGAACCAAACCGAGTCTGTTATCCATTATTTTGTAAAAATTCAGACTAAGCTTGTACCACAAGATGTGACAGATAACATAAGTACAGTAGTTGTTTGGTACTTGTTGACGATTCAGATATTTAAAATATATATATATAGAGAGAGAGAGAAAACTAGAAGAATTATTATTTAAACACATGCAAAATAAAGCAATATACAATATATTTCAGAGAACAGAATTTCGGAAAATGGTAAGAACATGCACTAATAATTAAAACTGGCAAAATTGAGGGAATCTTTAAGAATTGATTGTGTGGAAAAAAGAAAGAATTTGTACAGTTGAAGCTATATTTTTTATGTATTTTTCTACTTAAGTTAGTACTTTGAATTAATACAGTCGATTTTTAAAATCTGATTAAAACATATGTTTATTCTATATGAAAAGGAATATTATTTTACCTATATTGTATTTCATGTTGCATATTTTCTTTATATTCTGAAGCATTTAGAACAACGGATACCCTTTGTTTCTCTCTTGACCCAGTACGTTGAACTTGAGACATCTTCAATTTTAGATCATTAAAATTTAAATCAAACACGAGTATTTATAACACGTGTTAATACTGTTTGCGAGATGGATTTTAAACAGTAATAAAATCACGGTGTCAATATTTATTCAGCAATACATTCGACACCCTTATAAGCTTGTTGTTATCTGTGTTATTTAGGTAGACCATAATTAATGTTTTCACAATTGTGATTTTTCCACAAAATCCAGCAAATTGCCTTTTGTGAGGTCGCTGTAAGTAGGCTATTTAAGACCTGGAAAAATGCTATTTACAGAGGGCGTAGCCCTAGGCTGATATCACTTTTCAAGGCCGAAAAATCCTCATATAGACAGAGCTTTAGAGGCAATACTTACAGCAAAATGTTTTGCAAGCAAAGCATTAATTCTTCAGAACGCAATATAGATGTTGTTTCACAAAACACGATCTAAAAGTAAACAGAAAATGCCTTATGTACAGTGTACAAGCTGTTGCTTTAATTCTGTTTTACTCTCTATTACTTTCAAGTCGAAACATTTGAAACCGTTTATCAAACTAATACATACATTGTAGATACTACTGAAGTGTCATTTGATGGCGACGTTGTCTTGATAGCTCAGGCTTGGCAAGAGGATCTTAATAACCAAGATTCTACAGCATATAGACAGTTGAAAGAAATCTTCATATCAGATGTAAATTTTGGATCACGGTTTTCTATGCATTATATTCTTATAATTTCACCATTTCCAAACAGTCAGAATATCAAATATAGTTTTACCTGTACAAAAAATATGATTATGAATGTTAATTGTGACGTGGGATATTAAGAAATGATTAATTTTACAAACTATTTACCTTTCAAATCTTGGTCTGTTTAAAAAAAAAACAACTTTTACCTCAAAACAGTCATGATCCTTGCAGGCGAAAAACCTTAAGTTTGTTGTTCTGTTTTTATCATGCGCATTTGTAATGTACATTTAAGATGTATGTAACAGAAAGGCATTAATACCAGGTGCACGTTATTTTTAACTTGAAATTTCGACTTAGTTACTCGAAATATCGGCTTATTTAACTCGATCCTTCAAGATATGTAACTTGAAACTCAAAATTTCGACGTAGTTACTTGGCATTAATGCTCTCCAGCTCTAATCTTTTTTAGATGGATGAATTATTCGAACAAGACGCAACTACTGCAGATAGTTATAGTCATACCAAAGTTATTGGATTCAGGTATATGTTTTCAAATATTTTATCGGAAATTTATTTACCCCTGAAATGAATCAATTTTAAATAATATAAGGTTCTTCAAAGTTTCACTGGAAACAGAATAAGGTCACTATTTTAGTCGATATTAAGGACCATGGTTCAGCAACCATATGCTTGTCAGCTATCGGTGTATCTGGTAAATTATTTGCGTCTATTAAATCAATTTACTCATCAGTTATTTCATGTGTCAGAGTAAATAATTATTATACTGACTGGTTTGAAGTAAAATGTTGTTTAAGGCAGGGGTGTATTTTATCTCCCATGCTATTTAACCTCTATCTCAATGATCTAGCATTGTATTTGAAATCTTTGAATGTAGGAATTAATGTTGCCGAAGATAAAATTTGTATTCTGATGTACGCATATGACATTGTGTTACTTGCAGAAACTGAACATGATCTGCAATTTTTGTTAGATGCATTACATATATGGTGTGATAGAAATGATATGTCAATCAATATTGGTAAAAGTAGTATTATTCATTTTCGTAAACAGTCTACACCAATCACTCAGTTTAATTTTAAATGTGGTGAAAATACTATTTCCATTGCTAATAGTTATACATATCTTGGTTTATTGTTAACCGGACATTTAGACTATGATCTGACTGCAAAATATGTTGCTAAAAGTGCAAGTAGAGCCTAAGGTTTACTTATTGCCAAGAGCAAGTTAGCAGGTGGTTTACCATATGATGTATTTACAAAATTATGTAACTCAGTAGTTTGGCCTGTTATAAGTTATGCTGCCTCCATTTGGGGGTTTAAGGAGTATTCATGTATAATTAATGCGGTTCAAAACAGGGCCATGAGATTCTTTTTAGGGTGGGAAAGTATACACCAAAGGCTGCCCTTATTGGAGAGATGGGATGGGAACCAGCTTGTGTTAAACAAGTGTTATGTATAATTCGGTCTATGCAACATGTGTCAAACACTAATGTAACTAGACTGAACAAAAGTATAGCTTTGTGGGCTTATTCACTAGCTTCTGTGTAATGTAAGAATATATATTTTGTAATCACTGTATTAATGAGGAAGTTGAATATTGACCTCAGTGTTGACATTTCTTCCCCTATTTCTCCATCATTGTATAATACTGTTAAGACAGCATTATTAGAAAAATGTAAGGCAACATGGTTGAGTCAAAAACAAAGTGTTGTTGGTCCATCTCATAAAGGAAGAAATAAACTGAGAATGTAGCGTTTGTATAAATCAGAACTCCAAGTTGAGCAGTACTGTAAATTTATTTTACCACTTAAACACAGGTCTGCTTTAGCCAAGTTCAGGTGTGGTGTAGCACCATTGCGGGTGGAAACAGGGAGATTTGAGAGTTTAAGTTTTGAAAATAGATTGTGTCCGTTTTGTAAAGAAGTTGAAACCGAAGTACATGCTCTATTTCATTGCCACATTTACATGATATAAGACAGGTCCTGTTTACTAAGGCAATATCAATAGAAGCAAATCTTACCAATTTTTCTGATGTGGAAAAGATAATTTTTATTATGTCCAACCAGGAGTAATAAGGTGTACAGCCAAACCCTGTCATGATATTTTACAAAGAAGAATTTTATGTCTTTGTAAATAAATAGTCATTTCTTAATACATTGATGTTTTCACTTAATTTTATGTAACCCTGAATACATTTTGCTAATCAAACCAACATTAATCTGATTAATGTTGGACCGGATTTCTTACACACATTTTCTAACGATTGCATAGTAATGCCTGTTTTGCGTTTTCAGTATTTTAAGCTAAGTTTTATGGCAGTTTTTATCTACAAAAGATTAGCGAAATGGATTCAAGTTTTAATTATGTAAAATATATCAAATATGTATAGATTTAGATTACAATAGTAGATGTAAATATCACATAGGGGATTGAATTAGAGGGTATATGTTTATCCTTTAATATAATAGTAATAACCCTTTTGTGATAGCATACAATATGGGTTTTTATAAGCGCAATATAATGTGGAGTTTGTTTTATATGATATAATCTCTGATATAATTTATATCATGATATATAGTCTCAAGTAACTCAGTATTGAGTGGCAGCATTAAATATGTTTTAAGATATTATATGTAATACAAATATGTACTGTGATTTTATTTATGTATGCTGATGAGACTTGAATAAAATAAAATAATATGAAAATTGCACGACTTAGAACACAAGAACTACGGTCAACAATGGAAATGACTGAAAGTGATGAAAACAATATACATGTACAAGAAAGGTGTTGTTTCAAAATATGTGTTTTTATTAGATTTCAGTACCTAATTTACTTTGAAACAACGATTGAATTCATAATTCTTAAAGTAGAACCCTTATCAATCAAATATCTTATAAACACAATTTTCTTTTTACTTTGACAGACCTGGAAGTGTACGGGTACTAATGCAGATAGTATTCAACGTTCCGGCTGTCACGGATGTCACTGGTGCTGATACCGAAGAGATTATCACTGTTGACACGGTCATTGTCGTGCTTAAAACATCGACAAAATTTGATAAAGGACGAATCGAGGTTAAAAGTAAGTTGATTGTGCTGTTAATAATAGATACATATTTTCACAATTTGGTCTGTTTACATCGGATAAAGTTGATACAGTGTTTGCTTTTATAATTATATTTTTTGCTTTCTCCGTATTGAGAAGCGGTTGGCAGAAGATTCAGTGCGACAAGATTTAATGTTGCTTCAGGAACATCAAACTGAACGATTAAATGTAAATCGATTGAATTTAATTTCAGAAACGTTGAATATTCCAGAATCACAAAGCTCTACTTCGTCAGTGCAAACTTCGACGAGCACGTCTACATCAATGCCAAGCTCAGTTCCCATCTCTTCATCATCTGCTGGCATAACAAGCACCAGTACATCAACTTCAGAAACCTCTTCATCTACAACATCTTCGACTTCAACCTCATCAGCTGTTACCACAGAAAGTATTAGTGCAACAGCTTCGACTAGACCCACTCCTACCTCAACTTTAGCTTCAACCTCAGTAAGAACCACACACAGCAGTACGTCAGCTTCACCAGACACGTCCACCTCAACTTCGACAACGCCGAACCCTACTACACATTCAAAAACCAGTTCTCCTGAATCAAATTCTTCTCAAACAACTTATTTTCCTGACACAACAGCAACTACCACTTCGTCTGTATCAACCGGAGAGCCTAGTTCAACTACAAGTGTCACCACACAGTATTCTTCAACATCAACCTGGTCGAGTGGAACAGGTACTTCTAAAACTTTGAAAAACTTGTCAACACTTAATGTCTCAGTTACATAATGTTAAATACATAGTTATATATTATGTCACAAAAGTGTGCACAACTGTATTTTGGTAGTGCTTGAAGTCATTGGCAACTTCCAGGTTAATTCACCAGTACAAAACCTGTTGGGCCATTGAATAATAAGTTTGATATGGGACACAACCCTGAAGCAAAAATAACTTCGAATAAATAACTTTGACATATCATTTTTATTGAATACTATACCAGTCGAACAAAAGCTACTGAACAGCCTATTGAAGCTTAAGTTGTGGCATACTTAAGTCGTCAAAATTCCTCCCTGATGAATATTTTCGTCAGGGATCACGTAATGATCATTCGACCTATGTCACCTCGACTACCTATTTAAACAGTACATTACTATTTTGACATAATTTGTTTTTATTTCTGATTCTTACATTTTGATAAACTTACAGTAATTTAATTACAACTGAATGTTGAAATAGTAAATGAAATATTGAACAAAATCAGGACATATATTCGCCCCCTTAAAGCAAAAAGGTACCATGTACTGATAATTAAAGAAGGCTACGGCACATTTTTGCATTAAGTGGGCGAAATTATACAATTTGCACTTTAATGCTTCCTCAGAATGTTCGGACATTTGAGTAAGTAACGGAGTGATGCATAAGAAGTAAACGTTGAAACGTAGTTTATTCTCCCCAGTGGGGCTCGAAACCGTGACCTCCTAGATGAATGGCCGACATTTTTACGATTAGACCACTTCCGTCTTGAAACTTTTAAAAATCCTATTTATGTCACTTGTCCAAAAAATAAACGTGTAATCTTTTATTTATTACAGGCTGTCTACAACACTATAAAAAACTAAAGATTTAACTAGTTACACATTTCATACCTCTCCGACAAGAACAATTTTATTGAAACTAAGTCTATTAGTGTTTACACAGCTGCATTATACGCTTCCTAAAGGTCTTCTGATTGCTGATTATATGATGATTAGTCAGAAGTGCCAATTCATTCGTTTCATCTTTCTACAACGTTTTGTCATCTAAACAATAACATAAATTATCTTAATGAAGTATGTTATTCAAAGGAAATATGTGAACACTAAATTAGACAAAATCCCTGATATATAATAATATTAATCAGCAAGGCCCTTTCTATTTCAGAAATAAAGCCATTTTATGGTTTTATTTCTTCAATATGACATATTCTGTTTTACTATTTCATGAGGTTTAGGAAATTTGAAGCTGTTTAATTGTTAGATATAATAAAATCCTGTGTAACAACATGTTGATAAAACTGATATATATCTTTATAGCAAATAAAATTTTATATTTCCATCTTGAAACGTATTTTAATAGTTTATTGCTCAACTTAGAAGGGTAATAAACCAAAAAATAATTATTTTATATCGTGTCAGATTTCACTAGTAAAATCTATTTGAACTGAAACTGTAGATATAATAAACCTTTAGCATATTTTGAATAAATATGCAAGATCAAATTTTTGGATGTTTTTGCACATTTGATTTAATACTTTTGCAATTGTGCAATAAATAGTACAATTATAGTCCTGTTTTGTTGTGGTTATATCAGTAAAATTATTTGTACGATATATATGCTTGTCAAGACTTTGAGTGGTTTCAGCATCAAAACTCTTTATAACAACTTTCAGAATTCATGATATATGTATTTTGGCACTTAAGCCAAATTAACAATCCCATAGATGTTTGGTGTCCGCACCATAACCCTGTAAGACATGGTAATATACAGTGCATGTATAACAAATATTTTAACATTTCAAAGGCAACGTTATTCAAGTAAATCAGTTCAAAGTCAAGGAAATTCATTTTCGGTACTTACTATACAACAGCATATTAACTGCACACTGTAGCTTCTCATTTTTTCAACGCTTAGTAAAGTTATCAGAGACAAGAAGAAAAAGGTTTTCAGAAAACAAAACAATCAGTCTGAGAATAATTAGATACGGAAGTAATTCTAATGTTTACAGATTGCTCTGAAAGCGAATTCAAATGTATAAGTGACGGAGAGTGCATAGATGAATCCAAACATTGTGACAAAATTGTGCATTGCAAAGACAAGAGCGATGAGTGGTTTGAATGTGGACTAACGCAACAACCGTGGATCCCGACAGGTAAGTCCTGAATAATAAGGGACCCAATTTGTTCTTGTTATATCGGTGCATTCGGTATAAATGTGGACTAACTAAAACAATGGATTCCGACAGGTAAGTCCTAAATAATAAAGGGCCCAATGTTAGAGTTATATCGGGGCATCCGGTATAAATGTGGATTAACTAACAACAATGAATTCCGACATGTAATTCCTAAATAATTAAGGACCCAATGTTAAGAGTTATATCGGGACATCCGGTATAAATGTGGACTAACTAACAACAATGGATTCCGACATGTAAGTCCTAAATAATTAAGGGCCCAATGTTAGAGTTATATCGGGGCATCCGGTATAAATGTGGACTAACTAACAACAATGGATTCCGACATGTAAGTCCTAAATAATAAAGGACCCAATGATAGAGTTATATCGGGGCATCCGGTATAAATGTGGACTAACTAATAACAATGGATTCCGACATGTAAGTTCTAAATAATTAAGGGCCCAATGATAGAGTTATATCGGGGCATCCGGTATAAATGTGGACTAACTAAAACAATGGATTCCGACAGGTAAGTCCTAAATAATAAAGGGTCCAATGTTAGAGTTATATCGGGGCATCCGGTATAAATGTGGATTAACTAACAACAATGAATTCCGACATGTAATTCCTAAATAATTAAGGACCCAATGTTAAGAGTTATATCGGGACATCCGGTATAAATGTGGACTAACTAACAACAATGGATTCCGACATGTAAGTCCTAAATAATTAAGGGCCCAATGTTAGAGTTATATCGGGGCATCCGGTATAAATGTGGACTAACTAACAACAATGGATTCCGACATGTAAGTCCTAAATAATAAAGGACCCAATGATAGAGTTATATCGGGGCATCCGGTATAAATATGGACTAACTAATAACAATGGATTCCGACATGTAAGTTCTAAATAATTAAGGGCCCAATGATAGAGTTATATCGGGGCATCCGGTATAAATGTGGACTAACTAATAACAATGGATTCCGACATGTTAGTCCTAAATAATTAAGGGCCCAATGTTAGAGTTATATCGGGGCATCTTAAGTAATCGTTTAAAACTTTAGGTAATTCTTCCATTTATAAGCGTTGAATCTAAAATTACTGATTTTAGAAAATTGTTATTGGCAGTTAATCAACTGCTGCCTGATACCCACTGGCGCCTCAGAACATTCTATCAAGCCTGTACAATCTCAAATACAGACATAAAACCACAGGATGGATAGAACCGCCACCTATGACCGGTTGTGAGTGACCCGAAGTCTTAATGCAATCTCCAGTCAACGGCATTTTCTCGACAGCTGCTCACAAAGTAATGAATTAAATAAGATGTCAAGCTATTACAATGTACATTAATGTTTCTTTAATTGAAGTTGCAACTAACGTTTTTGTTTTGCTCTTGTAGATTTAGAGGTAAGACTGATGGATGGAGAGCAAGAATCAATAACGAAAGGTCGTGTAGAAGTGAGAAGGCGTGGGATAAATGAAGACTTCGGAACAATTTGTGGTGAAGGTTGGTCAATAGAAGATGCGACTGTTGTTTGTAGGATGATAAATCCTGAGTAAGGACTTTTATTGTTTTGTAAATCAGGCGATTTTGATGTATATGTCTAAATTTGTTGGAAGGCGGCTTGGTTCATAAAATTAATCCTGTTGCGCACCAATACATTGTAATTATTCTAGACATGTTTAAAATGATAAACAAAAATGTACTGTTACGTTTTTTTTTCAAACAACGCTTTCAGGAAAATGGTAAATCCTTGCAGTTTTCAATTATCAGTCGAGAAAAGAATTTGTTTTATGTTATAAGGATAAAAAAGATATTTTATATAGCTAACGTTATACGTACGTAAAATTGCTGATCTTAAGATAACGTTTACAAAAAATTCAAAAGCACTTTCGCTTTGTTTTTTAGTTTTGCTGGCACTGCATACGCTTATAATACTGCTGTGTTTGGAGAAGGTACTGGGCCGATATTATTGTCAAAAGTCAGTTGTCATGGTAACGAGAGTAACCTTGGAGACTGCAAGTCACGTGGATTTGGCTATGGTTTGGTTCATTGTTCCCATGCACAAGATGCTGGTGTGTCATGTGGTAAGCTTGATTTAGATCTAAAACAACTTTGACATGTCATTTATGTGATAATTAAATAGCATATAAGTTATTATGTTCAATGAAAACACAGTCATATCTTAAGTAACAAAAGTTTCAAAGGTATACAATTTTTGTTCGGCTTAATATGCACATATACATGTATCACTATTGGAACACTATTTTTGTTTTTAATAATGTATTTACTTACTCCAGAAACACCGTAATATGTTCTTTAAGGTCCATAACAAGCTCCATCAAACCGAGCCTGCATTTTTCATTTTTGTCGTGTTGAGCGACTTGTGGTTTTTCATATTTCTATTACATCGTACTGAGTTACAGTTTTCATAAGTATTTGAAAATTCATATTAATCTTCCCGTATAGAGTTAAAGATTGCTTCTACATTCAGTCGCCACTTAAAGCGATATTATAATCTTTTGTAAGCACCATGATGTGTTGCATTAGATAACATCTTCAAATACGCTTTAATATTCATCTCTTTTTATCAATATTGGCTTGCTGTAACTTTGCAAAAAACTTTCTCGATCTTTATTTTCTCTTAGACGGAACGCAGGTTATGACAAGTCCAGCACCATACGTACCAGGTCCTGATAGTAAGTTCATTGAAGCTTTCTAAAATGTAAACGATGTTCATCACTTTATTTACACGTTTGCAATTTCTATAACTGAACATAGTGTATGTTACTGATAAGAGTTTTATACTTAGCAATAAGCAAATGCGAAAGATATGTTCGCACTTTTAATAAGCCCATAACTCACAAAAGTCATCGGATGTAACACACAGTCTACATAGACTTATAGTGACACGTTTGCGCCTTATATCACTTGTATCATCGCCATGTAAGTCTGAATACTGAATGTTGGTGGCTGCACAAGAAATAAGTTTGAGCCCTGAAGTATACTGAATGTAAACAATCGCTTAACCTAGACTCACAGAGAGATGTTTGGGCTTGTATCAGCACCATGTAAGTCTAAATACCGAATGTTAGTAGCTGCACATTAAATAAGTTTGAGCCTTGAATTATCAACATGTATGTGCTTACACTGAATGTTCACAATCGTTCAGCCTAGACCCATAGAAAGATGTTTGAGCTTGTATCATCGCCATGTATGTCTGAGTACTGAATGCCAACAAAAACTCATTGAGATAAAATTAAGCCATGCATCATCACCTTGTATGTCTTAATACTGAATGCTAACAATCGTTCAGCAAAGACCCATGGAAGATAACGTTAAGAATAAAATCATCAGCTTGCACGTCTAAATACTGAATGCTTATAGCCGTTTTACATAGACTAAATGAAATAATTTTAGCAATGTATCAACATGATGTATGTCTGAATATTGAATGCTATTTTAAGAACAGTTCTACATTGTCTAATAGACATAAGATGGAATATTCTAAATCATTATCATGTATATATGAATCGAAACACTTCTATAAATTCTTACATATATCTCTGGTTCTTACATTTCTACCTACATTCTATTCCATGCAAGAGATAATATCTCCAAGTAAATTATTTACTACTTTGAAGCTGATGTACGGCTTGTAAGAGGACGGAACTGCTTGGAAGGATTGGTACAAGTCTATCACGATGAAAGATGGCTGTTCGTTTGCGCTGACCTGTTTGAAAACACTGATGCTACAGTGGTCTGCAGGATGCTAGGATATAAGTAAATCTTTTTATATATACATGTATATTACCTGTATGTTACAAATGGCCGTTCTTTGGTATGCAATAGTTTCGGTCGGTGTTTTCTTGAGTTTCTTGAGTTTTTGTATCATTAAAAGTTTTGCTCAGATTTCTACATGGTCTTGTAACATCATTTTTATGTCCAGCTACGTTCGACTGCTCTTAACGAAACGTTGTATATTTAAGACTCGATTGACCGACTGACGTTATATTTTTAAGGAGAGTTCACTCAAATGTTATAATATATATTTACGGAGTTGAGTTGATTTTCTATTGCAGACATTTATGTAATTTTATTTGCAGTTATTGGTGATTTCGAATTTCATTTAAGATGTCAAAACATCGACTTGGCCAATAGCGCGAACAAACTACAAATCGTAATAAATGGTATATAACGGGAACTATGGTGTATAGCCAGTATATTTCCCTTCTATGAATGTTCAGTTATTGTTAAACATTGTTTATTGAACAGCACAGTCATTACATATAAAACAAAGGTCAAATGAATGTATGAAATAAACGGGCCATACGTATTTGATGATGGCAATGCTTATTATCTTCAGCTTTTAGCAGCATTAACTTTGTTATAGTAGTGACAGTGGCTGCTTTAAGACTCGGCACATATGGAATGCAGTTCTTGTGAATCCATAAATGTAACTGAGTATTTACAGGAAGAGATGTGAAATGGTGTTGTTTTAAATATGTTACACGCTTTACAGTGCCGTGGCCGGTTATATTTTCTATCACTCCGCGTTTGGTCCTGGTGACGGTGTGTACTGGGAGGTTGACGTTGATTGCAAGGGAGAAGAAACTCACATCTTCAACTGCACAGCGAAGCCCTGGGGTGAAAATGACTGTACAGTGTGGACGGCAGTTGGAATTCAATGTGGTTAGTACATTGTGGTGGAGTGATATTCCATGAAATAGCATACGTAACAATCAAGAAAAGGGATGACAAAAAACCTTTTTAAGGATAAGTACTGTTTTGTGGAAACACTTTCCTTACCAGTAAATCACAAATTAAGCATTATGTGTAAACTGTACATTGGTGTTTTTTGGAGAAACACATAAAAATAGTTGTTTTCATAGGATTTATGAAAACAAAAGCTAGTCAAAAACAAAACGAACACTAAGTACACACTTTGAAAGTTCATTTATTTACAAAAATATCAAATTCCGTTCATTAATTAAGTATACTTTACAGCTGGAGATCCTGACATAGACTGTGAAAGTCAACCACCATGTGTATCAAGTATTAATTGTGCTTTTGAAACGGATAACTGCTGTTACAAGTTTATACCACCAGAAGAGGAGGGCAAGGGTACTTCCTCATGGCTCAGGTACAGTGCTGGGCAGATAGCCCAAGTGGACCATACACAAAACAAGAACCAGGGTAAGAAAGGTTGTCGTCGCATTTCGATAAATCTTTTCTTTATTTTTATTCATCTAAAATTATTGTCTCATTTTGGAGTTTACTGTTGTATTTTAATTACCGGACTAGTAATTATAGTAGAAGAATAGCAAATAGTGGAAGTTGCAGTAGCAGAGGTAGTAGCAACATCAGCAGTAGTAGTAACAATATTTGTAATGAACGAACAGGATCCGCCCCATTAATGCAAAAAAGGTACCGTACCAAGTGCTGATACTAAAAGAAAGTTATGATACCTTTTTGTATTAATGGGGTGAGTGAATTAGGTTAAATTGGAGGTTCCCATGCATCATACATAATTTCGGAAATGTACGGCATTGCTAAACTTGACTTGAGTGATATATCTTCTACAAATGTATGACATGAAAACTTACGTACACACATTTAATTTTACTGTTTATATCACAATTTCAGGTAAAATATTGTACTACCAAAACATATATGGAGAACAAAACGATTTCGCCTACCTGGAACTGCCACAAATTACTCTTAAAGATGACCCACAAAAGTTAGAATTCTACTATCTGATAAAATCTTATGGTTCAAATTCTTTGTCGCTTAACCTTAAAACAGACGTTGACATGCTAACTGATGTTTGGCAATCAACGTATGTTACCAGTGAGATGGAAGGAATGTGGATCTATGGCTGCTGGAATGTACACCAAAAAGAAAATCTAGAAAACGGTACAGTTTACTTTAGCGTATAAATGAATAGGTACACGTTGAAATGGAAATCAAATATAAATGAAAAAACGGCTGAAACAAGTAGATATGAACGTAAATAAAAACTTTATGATGGTTTTGCAATAAAATTGGACTTTGTTAGATTGGTATAATTTTGAAGACAATTATTTATGTAATTACCTATTGGAAATCCAAATTCTGATTTCCTAATTTCTCGGAATGTTTACTCCAAATATTTACAGCAACACTGCGATTTATTGGCCGTCGGGGGCCATTTCCGGCTAGAGTGATTGCTTTGGACGACGTGAGTCTCTCCAACGGATTTTGTGATGGTACGTCATATATTTACTTGGTTTTACTTTCCAGTCATAATTGTTTCTGTGCTTTTTGTGATTGTGGCATTTGTAAAACATTGTTTAAGCAGCTAGTTGTTTCTACTAAGAGATGTTAATCGCAGAAAAAGACTTACCAGCTTGATGAAAGCTAAACCTGATGATACGTTATTTGTTTAAAAATATAATGCAGTAATATAGTTAGTTTCGTGATATGAATAAGTACAAAGATTAATGTTTTAGATATGTCAAGCAAGAGATGTGATTTTGGCGAGTTTGGCAGATGCAATGCAAGAATTGTATGTGTTAACTGTGACCAGGTAATAATATTTGCAATTGATAAACATACTTGTGTTCACCGATAATGGTGTAAACGCTTTAGTATAAAATCGTTTAATTTAGAGAGGCTGATGTTCTGGACGGATTTATGTATTTTGGGAAAGAAAAGTCTGCCACTGTAGACAGATGTTCTGATGTCTTTAATAGTTGTTATTCTATACGAAACAAAGGGTTACATTTTCGCTGAGGCCAACGCTAGACAAAGAGCCAAACAGTCGTCAGAAAACATGTTGTGTTGACATGAAATGATATGTGACACCATCAAAGATCTCATTATCTAAGTTATGGACACTAATAGGGATGGTAGTTAAATATTTTGCTTACTTTTACTAAAGATAAAATTTATTCCCTATTATGTTGTTTGTCTTTTATATAGGAATATAGATGGCGATGGACCAACGATGAATTTGATTCAGGTAATCGTAATGTATTTCATATGGTAAACAAGATTCTTTATCTAACGCATAATTGAGACTTGTCATCTACAAAATTGAATAAATAGGGAGAAAAAAACAGGAAACTTCTGACAAAATAAAAAACTACTTTTCTAAGCAGACCACCAAACCGTAAAGATAAAGCCTAAGAAAGTGCAATTCTTACAAAAACAAAACTTCACAAAGTTTTTGGCGGAAACTTTGAATCAAAGTAGGACTTTCAAAGTAGAAGTGTACGCGTTCTTACGTCTACGTTTAAGTTTAAGACTTAAAATATTGATGATTACGGGACATGGTCGGTGTAACAGCACATTGGTCTCTTGTATGTCTGGCTGCACATTTACTATACATGATGACAGTTACGTTTGATATTACTTTCCAAACATTTTGATAGACACAGCGTAAATTGAATTATTTCAACAAGAGTTTTTCTACATATTTATTTTCAAGTTGTAGCCTGTAATTGATATCTAATTATACTTTTCAAGTCCTGCCTGCCACTATTTTATACAGCACAAGGTCATATTTACATGTTAAATAGCTATTTGTGCGGAAATACCTTCATTACTGGAGTTGTCTTTCATTTTCTTATAAATGTTTTGAAAGGTTGTTATTTATATGTTTGTAAAGGTTACTACATGCTGGCAGACGCATCGTATGGCAGACCTGGTAATATAGCAAAGATGATATTTCATGTCGCTGAAAATGCAAAGGACAAAAACGGTCTTAGATTTAAATACAGAATTATCGAACATAATGAAGAAAATAACGACGGAGGTCTAAAGGTAAAGTTTTGTTTGAATATTGCTCTTTAATTTAAAAGATGAAACATTTTAATTTCGATTTGATTAAATTGTGGTACATGTAGCTGTTGGAATGGACGTGAGGATTGTTGCACGTCTCATTACCGCTCTTGGACAATAATAAAACCGGGTCTACGGGTCATTTTACTAAAGTGCGACCCGTGCTTCCAAAGGATCTTGTAACAGATTTTATTCTTGATAGATATTAGGTTTGACTATCATATCAAACAAAACCGAGTTTATTATTATTATTATTTGCTTGGTTGGGTTCTATGCTTCAAAGTAATATTTTTCAGAGATTTTATTTGATATAAGCGTGATATTATTTCAGGTAGTGCTTGACTCAGAAGATCCGGTAGTTCTGTGGCAAAGCAAACCCAAAGTTGAAAGAAATGTTTGGCACATAACATGTTTTGACCTTCCAGAAGTTATCGATGTCATGAAAATTGCCTTTGAAGCGACTCGCGGGAATGGCATTTTTGACGACATAGCTATTGATGATGTTGAATTGATCAACTACTGTCCGTGTGAGTTTTTTTTAACAAGCAGTTTGTTCTTTATAAGTGTTTACATCTAATGAGAAAGTAAATATATGTACTGTTCAATCAATTACTGAGACTTTTGTATTTTTGAGTTGACCTATTTCATCCAAGGATGTATAGAAGTGAACTTGAGTTTTATAATTATAATATGATTAATTGTTTGTTGGAATTAAAACGAAACTGAACTCTAAATCACCTTTTCTTGACAGATCCAGGCAGTTGTGACTTTGAGGAAGGTGACTGCAGTTATGATGTGGATGTGTATGACGATGAATTGTTCACTTGGGACATCAGTGGAAAAGAAGGTATATCAACATATGGACTTCACTTCAATACTTCATTACATGATGCTGTTAAGATATAGTTGTTGTTAATAGCATGAGAAGTGTAAAGCCTTCTATAGTCCATATACAAGAAGTCGAAGCATTTATTCTTAGATATAAATAATTCGAAAATAGATAGGATTACAATTTCCAAGATCAATTCAACTAGTCTGTTATTATAAAAGCATTCTAAATTGACCGTCATTCTATTTTGATTACCACTAATAAGAGAGCTCTATAAGCTTCACATTGATATATGATATCAAGATACTATTCATGGAAAAATAAATGTTAGAGAGGCATCGCCATGAAATAGAGTGCATAACCTTCATTGTAGATGTCAATGCGATGGTGCGGCTGATTGGAGGACAGTCACCAGGTCAAGGACAGGTTGAATTTCTTCAAAATGGTACGTTATATATATTTTTTAAACGACGGTTAAAGTTTTGAAAAGGCTTTAATTTACGACAAGTTAGTGTTATTTACAATACAAATGTAAAAGCATATATTTAAAAATGATCGCAATAAATTCATTGATACAATGCTGAGCTTTAATTTTTAAATGTATACAGTGTAGTATTTTGTTAATGACAGGTAACTGGAGTGCTGTATGTTACGATACTTTCAACTATGAAATTGCAGCTGTAGTTTGTCGTTCCCTTGGATACGGGTGAGCACTAATTCAAATGTAAATGAAAAAAGAACAAGTATTGTGTTTTGCGGTATGTAAACGGATATATTAAGTACGTATTATAACATTGTAGCAAGAAAAGCAACGTGTGTTGAAGCTGACAAGTATTACATGAATTTTTGTATCTTATCACTTGACCATATCACCTTTGATATCTACTGTTTTACGTAAAGCTCATTTTGAAAAATCATTTGTTTCTAATCCAGGTCTACAGACGTACAGTATAGTAGTATTGCTGCAAATGGCAAAAATGTTACTCTGACAGGCCATATTGTTTGTCATGGAACTGAACTCTCAATACGTCATTGTGACCTTGACCTGGCAACAGAGCCGTGTCCATCAGGGCAGTATTCTGCTGTAAAATGTGGTATGTAGTATAAGCAGATAACACATTTCATGTCGAATATATGACGAACATGTTCTAGTCTGTGACACAGAAATATCTTATCAACTAGTTTATCGGTACAACAGCAGTGATAAATGTATATAAAATATTAATGTGCATATAGTGGCCTTATAACGGGAGGAAATGACAATTTTCTTAAACAAACAATTTTCTTAAACAAAGGAAAATATTTTTTGCTTGATATTGAATATGGACAGAGCATTTATATAAATGACTTATTTTTGTGGGAAGGAAACTGTTTCAGTCCAAATAGTTATAGTATTGATTAAAGTATATTGAAATAATATATTCATTTGTCTATATTTCAGTTTTTTTATCTCGTGAAAATGAAATAAATTGTCATATAGTGTCAATCATTTTAACGCAAGATTAGTCATGTAATTTTACCTGTAAAGGTAAAGTCTTCTTATTTCACCGGGGTAGCCGAAGAAAATAGCCTCCAGAATGGATGGGTCAGAAATTTTACAACACCGACCTATGGACTATATCAGGTTCACCTGTCCAGCATTCAGTCAAGGCTAGGCTGATTTTGCTGCAAACAAACTGAATTTAAGTAATCACTTAGTACTGAACTCTAGTCTGGATATCTGATTTACTCGAATCGCTGGCACTGTGGTCTACCTTTGTTATCATTATACTTTCTTATCTACAAAATACGCCAACGATATTTTGTTGTTGTAGGTTCTGTGGTATTTGAAACGCAGATGACCGGTAAATTCTTCCAGCTATATGACAATGGAGCACCATATGGTTCGTGGGCGAAACTGGTATCACCGTTTTTCAATATAACAGCTGGACCGTATAAATTGACATTTCAGGTATCGAAGTTCGGGCCCGGCAAACTGCAGGTAATGAATTCCATAATTATTGATAGTGAAAACTGAATTGCAATTGAATCATATAATAAAAACTCAACGACAGGTTCAAGAAGGCAAAGCTTCGGTATTAATTAAGGCTCAAAAAACCAATTAAACCCTGAAAGAGCGTTTGCAAAGATGTAAGCATTATACATGTGTGTACAGAAAACGGTGAAGTAGAATAGATATGCAGGCGAACCAAATATATAAAGGTACACAATGGGCCACCGCTAAGGGGACACACCATCAAAATGAACAAACAGAAGTTAGAGTGAGTTGGAGTACTACCTTGTAATGCTCATCCGCCAGAAAATGATGGCCGTGGGGTTTTAAATTGGTTTATGACATGTCAACCTCACAGTGATGAACGAACAGTATTCAGCTTGCAGTCAAAACATACCATGTCTTCAAATGTTTTTGTTTTGGAACTTCAGAAAAAGTATCTATGTATCCTAGTAGTTTTAAATATATGATTATTTTGAATTATCTTTATGCTTTGATTTGCACGCGTACAAGAGGCAGACACTTTGCATAACTGTACATAATTTCTTCACGATAATGATTCTTATAACTCTAGACATTTTCTTAAATGCACATTTAAGTTTTGTTTGTTAATGTTGATTTTCAACAAAAATATAAGAATAACGAAAGCTTATAGCAACAGTTTGGTTTGAATTTTAGGTCTATATAACAAGCAGCGATGTTAGATATTACCTTGGGAGAGATATGTCGCCGATGACTGGACATACTGATACAGCAGAGAATGTTTGTATCAACCTTGGTGATCTTGTTCTAGAGAATGCACAACTGGTGTTTGAAGGAATCAAAGGAAGTGATTGGAATCATCAGCTTTATTATAATAGAGATGTTGTTTCTATTGATAACATCGAAATAGCTACCGGCGAATGTCCAGGTCGGGCTTAAAGGCTGTTTAAAAATATTACCTTTATTTCTGAAATTATTGATTTTGTTACCGATAATAACTGGCAAAGGAATTTATATTCTCTGTTGAAAACTGTCATGGAACTGTTTATTATAAGTATTAATGTTGCATATTGATGTAGATTAACAATGATTGTTCATTAATGTGAACGACTTTAGGCCTACAATTTTTCCATATTGATGTAAATTTATGATATATATTTACATGCATCTATTTAAAAGACTCAATTGTTTAAATAACTGACTAGCATTATAATTAGATAATTAGATTTTACACGTTTTAATAAATCTAAATGTTTTAGGGAAATAATTGTCTTTATAACAAGACGAACTTGTACCTTACACTTACACATTTTTTTTTAAAATTTGATCCTGCATACAGCAATATTAACATTTTAGTAACACATGTATGCTCATTTGAGGAAGATCATCGCCTATGTGACTATACAACCTTCAGCGATCAAAGTGAAACTTCAATATGTGACACTAAATATTTATGGAGGAGACGAGGCGGGATATACGATGATGGTTCTATTGAAGATCAGACAGTAGGAGATGAAACTGGTAAAATTAAAACAAAATATAATACCTTTCCGATGTTCTTAATTTCCATGTAATTTTCGAAATGAATCATGATTTATGCATTATCGTGCAAGTTAATTGTTTATACTGGAAAACATGTTGATGTAACTAATTAATAATATTTAGAATGTTTCACTGCAATATCATTCCAGCATGTTTCTTGATTGTAACTTGATTTAGCAATGTGTAAGTTTTTATTTACATTAACAACGGGATTTCATCCTTAGATAACTTTTAATTAGGTTATACATGTATACATATTGCATAGGCCGAGTTCAATTTCTATGTGTATTACTTAGAGATTGGTCTGTTTGACTGAACGACAATAAGCACAGTTTCTTCAGATTTTAGAAACCAAATGACTTTGCAATATCGTATGAGAAGACACAATTATAAAATATATCTGCTATATTGTAGGTCATGTTTTGGCTGTGTCGACTGTTTATAGTAGCATCAGTTCCACAGCAACTGTACATTTTCGAATGGTGAACACAGGCAAAGCGCAAGACATGCACGTGGTGATGTTTTATAGATTGTTTACAGATAGAAATGCAGAATCTAGTGAGTGTACCATTTATTAATTATTTATATATACTTGCAATGCGCAATTATGTAAATTTTGAAAGAAATCACTGCGCCATAACGTAGAATATGCTTTTAAATTAAAGTGGAATCTGAAAAATCATACGTAATTACAATAAATTATATTTGCCGAATTTTTACTTAGGTTTGCAGCTAACTATCGAAGAGACAGAAGTTGATCTAACCAAAGCGTATTTAGTGTTGAATGGATGGAAGCCTGTATGCACCCATCTCTTCGCAGGAGCCAATGAAACGGTTACGTTTAACGTAACAGCCAATAGTGTTGATGCTGCAATAGATGACGTATCACTTGAACCAGGATTTTGTCCAGGTATTTGTTTGAATCAGATCATAAGCGACAAAAAACAATTTTCCCTACGGTACTTTTCATTGATTTGCATGTGTTTGTTAAAAGAAAACAGGTTTTCAATATAATGGTAATTATGTACGATACCTTGATGAACCAGTCCAATACAGACGTGATCTAGATTTATGTTATATTTGCATTGATGCTCAAAACGAAAACTTTAGTATATTGATGAATATAGGTTATGAATTTTGATTGTCGTAGCCATAGTCAGTGAATTGCATGTGTTCGGACGTTCAGTGCAAACATAATTTAATGTCATGAACACGAAGAATGTTTTTGAGTAATTTAGCAAATGATAAAAGTTACCGGCAGTCTAAAATTCACATGACCCATTTCAGAACAATCAGTAAACTGTTCATTTGATGATCCATTTATGTGCGGATATACCGCTGAACTTGGAGGAAGACTCAGGTATCTGTCTAACGGTAAGTTTGAAGTTGTATAATTTATCCGGACCACATATTTATCCTCATTACAAGCTTTAAATACTCGTAAATTGGTTTATATGTAACAATTATTATTTCATTTTTGATATCTAAAATCCTTTTCAAATTGATTATATATATTTCTCAAAGTATCTCTCGCCACCAGCATTAATTGTAACAAAATGTGTTTATTATTGCAGAAAGTTTTGTTCGTGTTACAAAATCAGCGACGCGTTTAATTGCACCATCGTTTTCTATGGATGAAGATTTAACAGTGTGCCTATCAGTTGAAGTCCGGAGCTCCATTACCAAGTTAATAAAAGATTCTCCATATCTGGAAATTTTCTTGTACAATGAGATAGACGAGTCATTGTTACTTCTAAAATATATCCGTGTTCCAGCTCTGTATAGCGATAGATGGAGTATTCAGTACATGCAGGTAAATAGCCTTTCACAGTAGATACTCGACCAATAAAAGAATAATAGAAATTAATCTCACATAGGTGATATTCATCAATTCTATACATCTTTGATATGTCCAAATACCGGATATGGTTATCCACTGACATATTTTTCTACCATACATGAGAGGTATCAGAATTATAAATTAAGCTCCTTTCTGGCAATAGAAATGAGGGCAACATTAACAAGTCTCTCTCATTTTTAACATGAAAATTTATCTTTCAAGCATTTTAGATTTGCAGATTAAGTAAATTAAAAAAAATAAATGGTTCATTTAAGTTCTAACAGGGATTGTGTTTTATTTTTTTATATCCTAAGTAACTTTGTTCGTTCCAGATTTCGATACCTGCCGCGAAATACCAGCTAAAGTTTACTGCCAATCTTGACAATCATGATTACATAGACATAAAATCTGTCCACCTTAGTGACAATGAGTGTCCATCTTTAGGTAAGGTTGTATTGCAGCTAACGACGCGGAGAGTATAGTTGTTGTGGAAGTGACAAAACAAACGAATTAATACATGCACACTGTAGCCATACTAAATACAATTACCTTAAAACTACATTTTATTGAAATAAAACAATATTTTTATGTGTATTAATTTATCTTGCAGTTTTCACAAATGTATGTGTATATATCTTCAGAAACAAAAATGATATTGACAGCAATGAGTATAATAGAAATACACTGAATATTTTAACCACCAAGACCTATATACATTTGAATGATTCAGTAGCGGTAAAGTTGGTATTTCAGACTGTCCAAGCGAAGAAATACCCTGTGGTGGGGAAGGGTACACACTGTGCATGCCTGTTATTGATGTATGTCAACAAAAGGACATTTGCTCGGCTGCTACAGCTACAAAATGTTGTAAGTTGATTAAGCCTTGGTTTCGTTAACGTAAATCGATTTCAGAATTAAATTCATTTATAATAGTTCATTTACAAATAAATGATCGCTTATTTTTAAAATGTATATTGTACCTTTGTAAAACTTGCAGTGCATTAAATCTAGGTTACACTGAATGGTCATTTGTTACTGTAACATATAAAAATAAAAGTAATAATTGTATTGAAACAACATATTATTCTCGATTCCTTTCATAAACAGTACGCATTTTTGAACAATATTTTAAGTGCATAATTTCGGCGCCGGTAGCGAACCGTAATCTCTGTCTTGCAGTTACTTTTTCTCCGTGTGCGATTTCGGAATTCTCCGGCTGTTTGCTCTCGTTTGAACTATATTAGCAGTCGGAAAATGCCTAAATCGCATTACGGAGAATAGGAATAGGAAATAGGAAATTACAAATCGTAAATTACGGATCCATTACTTTAAACAGTGTAATTTAGGTCCTAGGGCCTCCGTGGCCGAGTGGTTAAGGTCGCTGACTTCAAATCACTTGCCCCTCATCGATGTGGGTTCGAGCCTCACTCGTGGCGTTGAATTCTTCATGTGAGGAAGCCATCCGGCTGGCTTACGGAAGGTCGGTGGTTCTACCCAGGTGCCCGCTCGTGATGAAATAATGCACGGAGGGGCACCTGGGGTCTTCCTCCACCGTTAAAGCTGGAAAGTCGCCATATGACCTATCATGTGTCGGTGCGACGTTAAATCCAAAACAAAAAAAAAAAAAAAAAAAAAGAAATTTAGGTCTTGTAAAACATGAAAGAAAATACGTGTAAACACATTGTATATTACACAATATTGCTTCCAATATTTTAAAGATTATTGCGTTTACTTATCTGCAGTACCAACAACTGACTGTAATTTCGATGATATATATTCTTGCGGATGGATACTGCATGGCGCAGAGGTGAAAGGTATGTATGGCTACTGTGAGTAAAACTATGCATTAATTCATATATTTACAAGTCTGTAATTTCTAATCCGAGTAGAAAAATTGTTCTAAATGATAAATAATGGTCATCGGCGGGTAGCAGGATTTTAACAGGGAAGCAGGATCCTACTCCATAAGGCACACACGGTATGAAGACTTTTTCTTCCGTACGCAGTTAAATGTATTATTCGGACATTGTGTTATTTACATAACCTGTCTTATGATATTGAACACAATTATTCATTTCAGAGAATTCATTAGTGTTTGGAGGACAAAAGATTACCTATGCAGAAACACCCGTTTTGGAAATAACAACAACGGTGTGCCTCACATTTACCTTATTTAGAGAATTTAATGACAATCTACTGAGAATACATCGAAATACATCAGACAGTCTTAGAGAGGTAGAAAATTTCAGACTGGTCAAAGCACCGGGACGGAAGCAGAAACTAAAAGTCAATTTGCCAGTCGGGAGGTATAGCTTGATTTTTGAGGCCCGTCATGGTGGAAAAGGTGCTGCCTACTTACACATTGACAACGTTTCAGTGTCAGAAGGAATGTGCGAGTATAGTAAGTATGTATATAATGTAAATGTTAGAAAATTCGAAAAAGTATGTAAAAATACTCTTTCTGTGAACTGTACATTGTGCTACAAAGTCATTAACAATTAATTCACTCGAATATTTTCAGTACTATTTTTGGACCATCGTCATTTTAGTAACTTACATTTCATAAATGAGCCGCTCCATGAGAAAACCATCATAGTGCGTTTGCGACAAGCATGGATCCTGACCAGCTTGTGCATCCGCGTAGTCTGGTCAGGATCCATGCTGTTCGCTAACGGTTTCTCTGATTGCAATAGGCTTTGAAAGCAAACAACATGGATCCTGACCAGACTGCGTGGATTCGCAGGCTGGTCTGGATCCATGCTGGTCGCAAAGCCACTATGTTGGTTTTCTCATGGCGCGGCTCAAATATAGATAGTAGCTTGAAATGGAATGGTATCATATTTTATCTAGCTGACTGTCCGGGAAGTCAGTGCAACTTTGTTGAAAATAGTGGTCAAGCCAAATCAGTATGCTTTCAAGAGGATGATGTGTTTTGTGACAAGTATGTCGATTGTCCGCTAGGAACTGATGAGGACAGGTGTGGTGAGTGTTTCTAGGTTGACTTCTTTAGGTTTAGAATTGTGTAAGATATATAAAACTGCTCGCTGGGATTTACTAAATTTTCTTTTGATATTTTCAGCGGTTAATTGTTATTTTATAGTTAATATATCAAATATATATCAAATATAACTTCACTGGTGTAGAATAATGTTTGAAGACAAGGAGGAATGAGAAAGTTTAGTGATCAGAAGTTCACTTTTAATATATCCTTCAAGCAGTAACATCCAATAGAAGTTTTCAGGAATAGTAAGCCTTTGTACGAAAACATTCATTTCTTGCTTTAATCAAAACGTTCAAATTTTACCTGAAGTGGTTTTCTGTTTTCAATTTCGATAGAAATGCGGTGACGGATTGCACTAGTAAAAATATGAAGCAATGAAAAGTATCCAAAAAGACTGGTAGCATCATTTAAATTTTACTGAAACTGTACAATGATTTGCTTTTGTGTATGAAGGAAACATTTTTAAATAATATGTGTTATGAATAATTTTTCTCAGTTTAAAAATCAATTCAACGTTTTATCGTGCATTACAGATTACTCATTCAACTGTGATTTTAATACAAATATGTGTGGATATGACATATCTGAAGGTTTGATACGGGTTAAAACCCCATACAAGATGAAGGATATTGGTGTGACCATCCAGTCTACAAGCGGCGGGAAAAGTGGTTTGTTTTATAGAATACCGTGTACTTTGATAATGTACATGAATATTTAAGTCTTATACATCAATTCAGAATGAGTTATAGTGCATTACCTACTGGTAATTTAGTACAAACTGGCAGCAGAGTAGATCAGTGTACTACCTCGCATGATAACGCCTACAATATATTTACAACTTGCTAATAAATATGGATATCACCATGCTAGCTTATGAATATCCATAAATACATGATTAATGATTTGATAAATTCATTATCACACTACCGTTTATTAACACTAGGTTAAGAACATTGTACTTTATTGTTTTCTATTTTTTTTTTTAAGTTTTAAATATTCTAATTGTTTCCTATCCTTTTATTATACTATGGTAATATTATGGAAAAATTGCAACATTTGTTTTCTACAGCATGATGTATCGCAATGATGGCCATTTTATTTATTAAACAACTTTGCAAAGCATCTAGTGTTTATTTTCATGTCATTCCAGATTTTGTGTTAATTTATGACTCTACAAAATATGAACAAACCGAGTTTACAAGTGGGCCAATTCTGCTTTCACCTGAAACATGTGGAATCGAGTTTGATGTAGCTTGTTACATTGATCCATCAGTTAACGCATCTGAAGCAGCGGGTCATCTGGCTATAAACATCACTGACGAACACAGAATGCCATATCTCCATGAAGTAGAACTAAATATAGCACAAGAATGGTCAAAGATAATGATACCAATCAACGAAATGTTCACGTAAGTAAGACATTCTAATGCGTGCAGGTATACGTGTTATATATCCCTGCGCATGATTATAAAAAATGCTCAATGAATTAACTGGGTTGCTCATTACTCATTAATGTATACGGGTTTGAACATAAAATAAATCACAAACTTGATTTTAATTGCTTATGATTCTTTTTTTGCACTACAGACGCTGATAGGAATAAATATAAGTTCTCCTCATGATTAAAACTGTGTAAATTCGGTATAAAGCGCGCTGCATGTACAGTTTATCTCAAAATATAAGTAGCAGGCGTTTATGGTTAAGTACACGTATCGAAAGTTAAAGAATTCTAATAATAAAAAAATGATAAGTACAAAAGCATAACACACTTGATTTACAATATGATCATTTATACAAAAAATCGCTTCATATTTTTCTTAACTATGTGCAGTTTTCTTTCTATTTTAGTTTGCATGATTAATCAACCAGCATTTGTTTCATACTTAAATTTATCCAAAAGGATAATGATTCACGGCCTATGCTGTTTTATGATTTTCCGACAGTATCATCTGAAGCCAAGTTATCGTAGAAGTTTATATTGTGTTGTCTCTCTCTCTTATAGTGATTTGGACAGATGGAGTGGAAGATTCGTTCCAACATTTATGTTTAGTGGTAAAGGTGTTGTAATAGTAATTGATAACATTAATGTTACCAGCTGCTTTGGTAAGTAGTTGCAATGTCAAAATTATTATATATTTGATGTATATTTCTACAATTCTATACTGAGCTCAACTTCTGTAGTAGCAAATCCATCCTTAGCACAACGTGAATTAGTAAAAGCAAAATTATTTGTTTATCTAGATTGCTTTGTCTATGCGAATTTGAACTAATTGGAAAAATGTTCTATTTTACGTTTTTACGGATTATTAATGTTACTCATTGACATCTTTTGATTGCTTGTATTGATGCTGGAATGTGTAATTCAGAACCCGCAGAAGATACACTTAGCACTACAACACAGACAACTCAGACCCAAAGTAAACTGCCAGGTAAGTCAGAATATATCTTCACTCTATAGACATAAGTTGCTATTTTATTTCAGTTGGTTTATATATTCAAAAAATATTTATTGCACAGCTTTCGCTAGAACAAGGTATAAAATGTAGAAAATCTTCACGATCGAACCTCATGCGATGCATATGTTCTTCTTGTTGATTTAATAAAAGACTAAGGGCAATTCGTTCTCCACCTGTAATGCATGTGGAGAACTAGTCAGTACTGGAACAGAATCCAAGAACACTTGTTAAGTTTATTGTCCGCTGTTACATAACTGAAATACTGTTGAAAAACGGTGCTAAAGCCGAACAAAAAAGCACAATCATGAAATGAATTTAACTTTACTAAAGTTTGTTAGCTACATGATTGTAAAGATATATTTAAAATTAAATTTCCGGTACGAGTTATTTATTAAAATGTTTTTAGAGGAAGTACACAAATATACTGCGCTTAGCTATATACATGTTGTAAACCTAATGCACCACACTGTTAACACAAACAACCATGTTAATTTTGTGTTTATTAGTGAAAATTTAATTAACAAATAATATCTAACAATATCATGATAATGACAGGTTATAGCACAGAAATGGACATTACCCTACATGTACGTAAATGGCGTACAAAACAATAAAAATAAAGATGCTTTATACAAAATTTCCACCAATATTAGACAAAGCAAGATTTAGCCATGGAAATAAGATGCAGCTAATACTTTACTCGAAATTTCCTCTAATTCAGCCACAGAGACAAGAACATTTGAATAAATTTAGTATACAGTATTTTCTGTACTGAATACAAAATGTACTAAATTAATTCAAATGAAGATGCATAAATATAATCTATTGTTACTTTCAGCTGACTTTCCTGATGTGGTTATTTCTGAGGACTCTTTGGAAGCACAAATCTTAGATAATGTTGTTTTATCTTGCTCGATTGACAATCAGGCTAATTATGTGGTAGGTATTTGTGAGTTCAAATGTATCATAACGCTTACTATTCCATTGTTAGCTGGTTTATAACTTACGTAACATCTACTCTATATGTAAGATTAATCTGTATGAAATCAGATTTGTCTGGGAAAATTCTGAAACTTTTTTTTTATATTTCGTCCTTTTTGAGCACGACTGCGATTTTGTACTGTGTGTTATTATTCAGATATTATTCCATCATCTACGCGTGTCACAAAAATTGGTCATGTATGTAATTTTTTGAAAGATAGAACCGTTGCTGGTTTTGTTAATAAATACACGGTTTGGCATTTATTCCTGGAGTGATTTACGATTCGGTATGCCGGATAAGAATTTATTCTATTTTCTACGGATACATGACGTAACGCCATCATTTCCGGTTTTTCAAACGTGAAGAACTACTTTAAATAGAATACTATTACTTTATACCAAAAGGTACTTATACGATAACTAAGTATTGATATTTCAGAGTGTGTTATTCTGGTATAAAGGAAATGTTCAAATATCACGTGACGCCGACATTATCAATCAAGAGTATGTCAATTTGTTTGGGCATGAAGATGTTGAAGTTAACAAATATTACGTCACAGTTAAAGCAGACGACACACAATCAACAGTTACGTATACATTGACGATAAACAGGTAAATGGTGCTCCTATAAGTGTTCTTGTGTTAATTACCAATAAATTGCAAGTCCACACGGTACAAATAATTTCAAGTTTTGACATTGTATAATGGTATTTGCAGGAAAGTACTAGCATATTCGCTTACTCTCAGATATGAGTAGTCAATCAAAAGATTTTAGAAATTATAAATAAATAGTATTGTTATTTGTACAGTTACAATTAGAAAAAATGTTTTAAGTTAAGAATATGCAATCACAAAATCTAATGTGTTGTTTATCTATATTTCTAGAATAACAGATGATGATGCAGGTTTGTATACCTGTAAACTGTTTGCCAATGGCCAAAGTAAAAATGACTCTGTTCAAGTTATGGTCGCGACAGACGTCTACGCACAAACAGGTATCTAATGTAGTGACATTTTTGTTTTTAGAGTTCCTTTGATCATTTGCAACTGTTCTTTTATTTCGAACCGTCTCGTCTCTTGTTTCTTAGTACCGGTATTGAATTAATGCGCTTTGTATGCAACAGATTATTATATATAAAATAAAAAAAAACAATAAGATTAAAGTCCCTGGAGGCTTAGACAAAGCAAATGCAGCACGGGTCACACATGGTACAGCAGGTCAGCGGGAAAATTATATTGTTGTCAAGCAAAACTTTATATATCAGAATATAAAATTCATTTATAATTAGTCTTGTGTTCCTGCTACTGCGGTTGCAATAGAATTTAATATCAATTTCAGATGACATGTGTTACATGAGTACAGTGCCTATATGCCACGACCTCGGATTTCAAAAAGTTATAACACCTGGACCTTTTGGAATTTACGATATCTCTACGGCTTCTCTTCAATTACAAAGTACCTTCGGTAATTCAGACTTATATGAAGGCATGACGGAACAATGTAGATCCTCAGTGTTTTCATTACAATGTGCCATGTATACTCCAAGATGCAATCATGGTGAAAATGTACCGATATGTAGAGAGCATTGCGAAGGTATATTTCTTTTAATGTTTTGACAAAATACCCTAAATGTAAGCAATACATTTTTTATGAGGACAACAGATCTTTACTACATCGCTAAAGAAACCGACTGTTGTAGCCTGGAAAAGAGATTTGATCTGTTTAATTCACTTTCCTTTAGAAGATTTGATGGTGTTATAGTAATGTAGTAGATATCAGTGTTAAGAAATTTGTGTTCTAGAATTATTTAATATCTTTAAACAGGTATGATTATGATGTTCAGCTTTCAAAACAAATAAAGACATTCGTTGCTGAAAGAGACAACTAAATCACAATTCTTTATGACAGTCAGTTCCGAGCGTAAAGTTTAATATTATACCCAAATTATCATTTGCAGATATCCTAAACACCTGCCTACTACCATATACTCACGGCGATCTGTTCACATCACTACAGTACAGCTGCAAATTCCTCCCATTTGTCTCAGAATTTGCTTCGTGTTTACCAATATTTAAAGGTATTGTACTTCCTTTTATTTGTATTCAAATCGTGGTTGGGAATGACTTTTATTGTATTATTTGTTAGTGCTTTATAGCAGTTTTTTTAAAGAAAGACGTGAAGTTTTCAGAGTTACCTGTCGTTCCTTTAGAGTGACTGTTGGGTCGCTTCATATTACTATGCTTCTTTCAAAACAAGCATTTTCATAGAAAAACCGTGGAATTGATGATTAACATTTCTTGTTAATTTGTATTTAAAAAAAAAATTGCAAATGTTTCTATGCTTATTATTAAAACGAATAATTGTTGTATTAAAGTTTATAAGATTTAAATAAGTAAAATATACAAAATGGCAGTATTCATTCAGAGGAGATTGAAACAAGTCATCAGATAATTGAAGTATATTTAAATCGTAAATTTAACAGGCTGTGGTTTGACATATACTGCTCCAAATGGAAGAATTATGACCGAGAACTATCCACATCCTTACCCACCGGATACGGAATGTACCTGGTACATCATAGTAGATCCGTATCATTTTATTGAGTTTGATGTTATTGAATATGATGTAGGCAGCAACACTGACAGCGAGGAGGAATGTGGACTATATGTGAGTCTAAAATTACAGTAAAAGTTTAAGTTTTTTATTTAAATCCCTGTAAATGTCAGGTTTTGATATACCTTGTCGCGGAAGTGTCTGTACATTTAGATAACTATTACAGTAAATACTTTTAAAAACAGTGGCGGTCAAAACTGAAAATCATATTCCAACTTACCATATATCTATTATACAATTGGCGGTAATAACTGTAAATCATATTCCAACTTACCGTATATCTATCATACTCAGTACTACTATTCATGGCAGGAGATCTTGAAACTTAATATGAATACCAAGAAGGCAATACACGTATACTTTGAAGAAAACTGTAAGAGTTTTGAGATCATACTTAATTGGGAGCCGTGATCTGATAGATATATATTATTCCTTCAACATATTATTTGGTATCCGACAGCTTAACGATTTTACTGCCGATCCTTTCAACATTTTTTAAAAACTTTCCAGATCTACGATGAAACTGTCGCTTATATACTGGCACATGTCACTTGTGGTGAAAAATTGCTGCCATTTAACAGTACGGGAAACAATGTTACTTTGAGATTCAGTTCGGATTCAGTAAGCACTGGTGGTGGTTTCAGTCTCAAATATAAACAAAGTGAGTTCCATTCAGTGCTGTTTTCTTTGAGTTAATCCGCGACGCTATTTGTTAGCCACGTAGTTAACGTAAGTAGAGAGGTCGCATTTGCTGTCACTTGGCGATATTGCTGATCTGATTCGGTTTAGTTTCTGGCTAAAATGTTCTATATGATAAAATTAAAAGTAACATTTATGATAAGTTGTAACCTGTGATAAGACAACCACTTTTATTAATTAGTTATTTTGAAATAAATGTAATTATTACACTGATTTAGATATTCTGCAGTATATTCTCCCTAAGTTGACGAAAGAAGATGCCCAGGAACACTTGTTAGTTGCATGTATTTTTGTAGGAAATAACATTACGTTAAGCTAAACATTTATGTCAAACAATCAATTTTATACTTTTTTCTAAATTTTCAGATATTTGTAATATAATCATTTTTATTTTAGTTCCAGCTGATACATGTTTATCATTTTCTGGCGACATTAACGTGACTGTAAGCTCCGACACATTGTCTGATGAACCTTGCAAGAGCTTTAAAGTGTATCTCAAGGACGAAAGTGAGTAACAACTAGCTGATTTAATGATTTACAGACAATGGATTGTGTTGTATTTACTGGCGATAATCAATATGAGATATAAATGCTTTTCCGGAACATATCTGCTCGAAATTCTTGTTAGATCTATGATATTATGTTTACAGTATTTTCTTTTACGAGCTTCTCCACCTTTGCATTATCTAACGGAAATCTGATGATTTGTCTGGTCCTTTTTACGCAGGCGATGCGTGTTGCTCTGCATTGCACAGGACTAGTACAGGATAAAATCGCATGATGTGCTACAGAATATGACTAGGAATACCGCTACTGGAAAAATATGTTTTATCCAATGCGATATGTGTAACTTTGCGTAGAGTTCGGGCAAATACGGACTTCTAATTTTTTTAATGTTTAATACTTACGGAGCTACAAACTTTCGCTAAAATACAATACTGTTGACATGTAATTTATATTCAAGTAAACAGCTAATTGTTTGAGTTTCTTTTTCAATTTTAATTTCAGGGGACACGCTAGTTATTAAAGTTTCGTTTCTCACAAACGGGTGCATAAATATATATAATAATATCGAGAATGGTATCAACGAACATATTTGTAGTATGAATACTGCCAAGGAATACAGAACGAATAGATATGTAAGGAGAAACTATATTATTTTAATTGACTCAATTAAACATTGAATCTCTTTATGTTCTGAGAACTAATTAAGTGTTTCAACAGACACGAAACGTTTAGTAATGTGTATGCTTAACAATTTACGAAAATAAACTTTAAGAAAAAAGCAAACTTTTTATACACAATAAATGCAAGACAGTTTTGATTATAAAATTGATATTTTGACTTGCAGTAAATTAAGGGAGCATTTTGTCTTTGCTCTGCAGGTAAATATTTTTGCGGATTCGGAAGACGTCATTTATGAAATTATGACATACAAAGTAGTGTACGGTAAGAACACTTATTTGTGGCAATTTTTAATTAAATATTTGACAGCTAGAATAGTATATAAAACGTATTATACAATTTTAATGACTCACATGTACATATTTAACAAACTGTAATATAGCCAGGAATGTACATGCAGAAAATAGGTTGACGTAGTTATAAACATTTGCTTAATTTGGATGAAAGATTAAAATTGTTAGCCCTTTAACACTTTACGTAAGTATTTCCTTACGTTTTGATGAAATAACATTGTTATTTTGATATATTATGAAATCCTACACTTACCGGTACTCGTGTAAATATGGAATATATCTTTTGCTCAACTGAAACTTTTCAGAGAGATCTGCTGGTTCTGTTCTACTAGACAAAAGAGGAAGGTTAGAAATAACGTCAGAGGGAACTGTTGGAGGATTCTGTGGAGCCCTGGAGAATTCTGCAGCTGATGTTCTTTGTAAATCTTTAGGACTAGGGTTTGTCGTTTTCTACTCTTTTCAGATACTATACGGGTTGGCTTTATGCAACAAATTACATAGGGGGTGTGCCATATAGTTCACATGTGGCATAAGCTATTGTGATATTTTTGTCCGTCGTTAGTCCGTACCCAATTGAAACAACGTTACCCAATTGAAACAACATCACCTCTGAAACGTACCCAATTGAAACAATGTCACCTCTGAAACTGGTGAGGCAATACAGTTAAACATCACAATATGATTATTGGATAGTCAAATAACATGTTAGCCAACAAGTTCTTGCTAACTGTGGTTGCACAAACAAATTCTGAAATCTCGTCAGATATATGATTGTAAATTCTCAAACATACCTATCTGGTGACATTTTGTTGAAAACGCTAAAACAACTAAAATAAGTTGAAACATGCCTTCACTGGAAATGCTAGAGTTTATTACATTCTGAAACATTACAGGAAACTATAAGGATCAAATTCAGCATCAGTAGTTCAGCTGACATCTAATATTCCTTTATAGAAAGAATAAATGTTGCAGTATGAATAAGGTATTGATATTTATCACCTTTTTACATTTAAGACAAACCAATGTTAGTAAGTGGATGATGTATCTATCAATAATTGTCACACGTTTAACTCTCCGTCCATCTTTAGAGATTATTATAATTCCTTACAGCTGTTGTTAACACTCGAATTTTACGTGAACTGGAAATAACATGCTTTCTTATATTACTTATACGGCCTTTAGATGGCCTGCCAGGGGTACATTTGACCGAAAAGTGGAAGATGAGTTGCCGCCAATAGCAAATAAAATCGTATGTACCGGCGAAGAGGAAGATATCACCAAGTGCCAATTCTCATTTGATATAGCAACAGATTTTTATTGCTATCTATTGCAACTATATGGACTGATACAAACTGTAACATGCCGTAAGTTATATATAACTACTGATTCTGAAATATGTTTTAGGATTTAGCTTTAACAGGAAAATAACTTGAAAAGTTATGTACTGTACCTATTGAAAATGTAATCGATTTATCTCATCAAACGATTATTGAACTATATTTGAATCATAGAACATTCTTTCCCGTTGCCTTTAATGTATTTCACATAAAATATAGTTCAGTTTTAGATTTACGATATTTTTTGTCTTAAGATATCTAGTGCACAGTGGTTGTCTTTTCTATGAACATAAATAACATAAATAACATTAATATGATCATATAGAGGATTTTAGGACGGAATCCGTTCAATATGTAGATAAAGTTAAAGTGAATAAAATAAACCCGTGTATTGCCCTTTCCATATACATGAAATTCCCATGAAAGCCCCAGAAAGAACTGGTTGATTCTTTACAGCCAGAAACAATTAGCCAACATTATGATCATTTAAGTTATTTTTGTCTTGAAGCGCCTAGGAGTGTATCATGTGACTTCAGACAATCAACTTGTGGATATAGACTTGGAAGAAACTTTCAACTATCAGAAATATGTACGTATAATCCAATTAACTTACCTTTTTTTCAGTCGCGAGTGTATTTACTTATTGACTTAGTCAGCCATGCTTTATTTCTTTTAAATGAACGGTATTTTCTAATATAATTAGTTAATGTAAATATAAAGATGCTGACAGAGCAACGTAACTAATGTCAAAATGTGTAGTCTTCTTTTACTGGTAAACTCTGTGATAACTGAAATTTCTGTTTTCTTAAAAAAAATCTACAGAATCATTCATTTTTATGAAAATAAACATATATCCTTTTATATACAAATATAAAACAAATTTCGCTGTTTTTCGGGGTTTTTTTATGTCGAGCCCAGAGACATTTTAACGTTTGTTTTTAATTTTACAATTACATCAATCTACACAGAATATCAAAAGTAATGTACATATATATGTTTGGTTTAAATTAATTATTTTGGGAAAATACCGGTATACATATTTCATGTGTTATTTTTTGTTTTGTATCAGTTTGCCCAATTTCGTGCAGCCTGGCATGAGACCATAAAAATGAAATTTAGGTAAACGTAACTGAAATTGCATTAAATGTTTACAGAGGTGATCGACGATATGTAAAAACCAGCAAAGAAAGACATTTTTGAAGGGGCCATGATTTCAAGAGTTGTAAACTTCGTTGGCTTGAAAATAATTTCCGCCAAGAGACATGCTATTATTTCAAAAGGCTGCCAAGAGGGGAAGGCTTAGTTTTGAATAAAACTTTTGCCTTTCAAAAGGCTAGTTTTTACTCTCTTTCTCCCCCCCCCCCCCCTCTCTCTCTCTCTCTTTCTCTCTGTACACTGTATAAAACATCTTATAAAACTGCAAATGAATTTCTCGGATTTTCATTGGTTAACGTGCACATTATATAAAACCATATACCCCGTGAGCGAATTTCCCCTTCAGCGGACCCCTCTACAATGATGGTATAAACGGAAAGTGAATATCGATTTTGATTGGCCGTTGCTCAAGGCCATTTTTCAGTTTACATTAGAAACAAAATGGCGGACGTCTCTCGATTCGAAAATTAATTCAATGATTACCCTTCTTTGAGATGGTTTTGTATCAATCATGGAGTTATTCTGTACATTTAATAAAGTTTATGTTCTGGAAAGATCGTCATTTTGTAGTTATTCATAGGAGACAAAGCAGTACGAGTCATGTTTTTCTTGCCAATAATGGCAATATTTACCAGTTGATTTAAACAAGCACTGAATCTTGTGTACAACAGGAACTGAACGACTGGTCACTGCAAATAGGTCTGCTTAGTATGTATAAACTAATTAAATAAACAACATGATTTACTATCATTACAAATTCAAATAACTAAATGGTATCACTTCATAAATTTATTTCTAATAATAACAATACAGTAGCCTACTGCAGTAAGCAAATTTCATGACTGGAGTAAAAAACATTGACAACAACAATTTATTTTTTAAAAAATGAATATAGATCTAACAGCAAACATTTTTTAACAGGGGTTTTCACAAAGAGCTGCCAAACCAGCACTTGCCGCGAGGTGTATTCCAGTGCTCTATGAAATGTTGTACATTTGAAATAAATCAATAATAAAAAATAATGATTAATTTTACAGCAAGTTCAAACAACAATAATCATCATTAACATTTACAACTGTGTCATAATGTAGTACACGGAATGGCTGCCATTTCCGTGTGATTATATATAGTCAGTAGTCCAATTGATTTGACGCCATCCTAGGAAATATTGAGATGGACAATATCCCCACTCGCGTCAAACATTCGAAGGACCAAAATAGTTGAAGCAATATCCAATGAAATTTTCATCGCTGTCGATGCTTGTCGACTAATATCGTCAGGTAATTCAGCATTGTTCCGACATAAATATCTGTATAGAATCATCCAACATGAAAATAAGCCAGGCACTGGATACACCAGTCTAAAAGTGAATTCAAGAATAAAAGTTCCTACTACCTCAACTCAAGAATTTTAGAATGATTTGTAATATTTGAAAAGTAAAGAAATTACAAACCGACAAATCAAACAGAAGCTTGAAAACATCAATACCTGAACTACATATCCATATTTATATTCTTCCAAGTAGCACGAGCGAATGCGAATTACATACAACATTTTTCCATACAGTAAAACCTGTCTTAAACAGCCTACCAAGGGTGTTGGGAAAAGTGGCTGTTTACAGCAGGTGGCTGCTTAATGCAGGTAATTTAGAGAATAAATTACCATTTTGGGAAATGATCGAGACACAGGCTTCTTAAGACAGGTTGGCTGCTAATTAGAGGTGACTGCTTAAGTACTGGCATGCAATTTTCGTATCGGGTATGTGACGTCATTTGTAACATCACTGTTTCGATCTTTTAGTATCAAAATTTTTAATTTTACTTTGGTTAAAGAACTTATTTATTTCATCTACCAAAACAGTTCTAAGATTAGATCTAACTCTGTGTATGTAATGAAAATTAGCTTTGCATCCAGAAATATGAATTTGTTCTTTCTCAGAATAATATTGCGCGAGTCTAGGATCTGCTGCAGAAATTATGCATATTTTTCGACAAAAATCAAATAAAGTCAAAGCAATAAATATATTTATTGACAAGACTTAGTGTTAGTAAAAATCTAAATCCAAAATCTGACCGGCTGCAGCAATACCGAAGACAAGAGTTTTTAACATGATGTAATTTATGTTACCATTATTGTCTTACTAGTCGTAATGTACGTTCGGTGTCAGAGTTTATGTTGGGTCTTTGCAAAAATGTTCCATTCCATATGACTGTGTGAAAGGTGCCATAGTCTCGGTGTCAGAGTTAATGTAGCGTCTTGGCAAAACTGTTCGATTAGATATGTGTGAAAGGTGCCATATTCTCGGTGTCAGAGTTTATGTAGCGTCTTGGCAAAAATTTTCCATTCCATATGTGTGAAAGGTGCCATATTAGCGGTGTCAGAGTTTATGTAGCGTCGGCAAAAATTTTCCATTCCATATGTGTGAAAGGTGCCATATTTTTTTATTTCAAAGACCACACAATTACTTTTAAATGCGACTGAAGTGCATAGATATTCTATAAAATTAATCAAATTTCAGAGGGATTGGCATCAAACTTTACATTATACTGAACCGTGTATTTGTCAAATTTTCTCGACATAACATTAACCCTTACTCTGCTAAATTTCTATAATGAACTTGTCCATCTTTTAATTTGGACAGTACCAATAAATGTTAAAAGGAGTGCTTACCAAAAATGGCCAACAGTGCAGATCATGATCAGACTGCATGGATGTGCAGGCTGATCATGATCTACACTAGTCGCAAAGGCAGAATCAGTCGTGTCTGGCATGATAAGGGTTAAAACAAGAACAGCATAAATGGAACGCTTTTAATCAATGACAGAAATTTCTGAGCAGCACCATTTTTACACAAATATTGGTTAGATGAACGTATCACATTATTATCTAAATTAATTTTAATTATAGTAAAATATCTTAACAGAACAATACAAAAGTCATCAATAAATTTGTTATCGGTCGGTTAAAAAAAACCCTATAGGTCAGGCTATGTGTCCGGTTACTGGACGTCTAGAACAAAGGTTAAACTTCCAGTTAACGGATGGCTGGACACTGACACTGCTCATTATTTATATTTGGGTGTTATCATTTAAATATTAGCTATGAATAGCTAAGTTTATCCGGGAGTTAGCTATGTATAGCTAAGTTTATATTCGGGTGTAATCATTTAAATATTAGCTGTGAATAGCTGTTGAACCACTCTTTGAAAAGGAATATTTTAAAACATCTGCCATATTCTGAAATACCTACATTTCTCTTATGATTCCTTGATTCTGTTCCGGATATGACTTCCAGTTCAATGCAGCCACAGCATGTTGAATAACATCATCTGATTGCACTTGGATGACCTGACATCTAACATTTGATTTTTCCTAGATTTCCACGTTATATGAACATCCAAAGAGCTACTCCTTTGGCACATCATGACATATTCACGCTACTTCCGTGTTCAGGCTAAAAGTACACGTGACCCGAGTCTGAACAGCTGAGATAGAAGATTAAACGAATAAGAATGTTTTACTTCAGTTCTCCTTTACTACAATCCAAGTTCTTACTCGAGAAACTCGAAACTAGCTGTAAATTTCTTTAAAATATTTATAATTCCATTTGTAAATCCAATTTCTTCCGCAACCAAAAAAACGCAAACCTACCGTTATCTTCGTATGTTTCCGCGTCTTTTACGGAAACGCACGAAAAAGCAAGGTGCGGATTGAGACACCAAAAGGAGAATTGAAAAAAATAGTAATGTTTGTCAAACTAAGAAAAATCGTTGCTATTGAGACCAAATACGCAAATTTGCTATCGCCTCGGGTTATATGAATTAGTCAGGATATATGCCCACCGTATATCCCGTCAAAAACCTTTATAACTAATAATATAATTTCGTCATATTGTAAATTGTTTGGTGGAGTTTCATGTTTTTACTTATGAAATTTTCATTCTCTGTTTGTTTCAAAGCATCATCAGTTTTTCAGTCATATTTGTAAAATACTCTTTCTCTAGATGGCATTTATGTATCACCAACATTGCTCGGTACCGGGGCTATTGCTTCACCTAAGTTTGCCTATTCAGAGGGTATCTATCTACATTTTGAGTATTCCATACGACGAGCTGTTGGAGAGAGCCTGTCAATTAATTTGCTTGACACTTCACAGAATACAACCATGGTTATATGGGAGTGGGGAAAGTATGCATCATATGGGAAATTCAATGGTAAGTTTTGCACCTTTGGAAATATTCAAGAAATAAGGATAATATTCATTTATAGAACACACGATGAAAGAAAATTTCAAGATAGTATACCACTATAAAAAGATGCAGTATGTTATCATTTACAGCTATTATTTATAATATGTTAAGCATGTACATGTATTCGTAATCGACTCGTTTTTTTCATGTTTCAGGATGCGTTCGCATGCAACCTCCAGCACACATGGAGGATTTATATCAGATAGTTATAGAGTACACTTCAGGAGAAGCCATTTGGATAGATAGCAGCGCAGAATACACGGGTATACAGACGATGACGTTGTCTTTTGAAAAATGCAATGGTGTGTGATTTTTCAGCTCTCTAAATATTTATAATTTTATACACTGTTTTACGAACATTCTATTTTATTACACAATATAACAAGTTCTGTGAACCTTTTGGTTGACAACGGTTGCAAAACCGTACATATGCAAAACCTCACCCGTACATTATACAGTTTTTCGCTACATGATCAGTTTCAAATAGTAAATAGAGTACTTTTACTATTCAGAATTTCTAACACACGAATTTTAACTAACACAATCTACACATGACGACTTTCAAGTTTATAAATTAATTTCAACACAAACTACTCTCTTAAAATACACAATCAAATGGCATTGTATAGACCTCAGTAGAGGTAATAACCGCACAAAATTCTTCTAATGTTCATTATATAGACATTGATAGAGATATTTACCACACAAAATATTCTCCATACATTTATTTCATTGAATGGACAATGGTGGAGATAGTTACCACACACATTCTCCTTTTCATATCATCATATATACTAGTAGACCCTGATAGAGTTAATTATAACACAAAATACTCATTCAAATGTAATGGTATATACCTTGGTAGAGAGTTTCAGCAAAAATACCGCCAAATGATATTGTATAGACCTTGTTAGAGATAGATACCACACAAAATACTCCTTCAAATGTAAATGTATAGACCTTGGTAGAGATAATTAACACACAGATTACTCCTTCAAATATCGTTATCATACCTGGATTAAAACATTGGCTTTTTGCAAGCCTGTTATTTGTTTCCGTCCATTCACTCGAATGAAGTCTATATTAAATCCGTTTTTTCTTGGTTGTTTTTTAAGGTTGGCTTTCGTTCCTTACCATTATATAATTAAAGGGAAAGGCAATGTTGTTTCGATGTTTACTCCATCTGGTGGGATTTCTTTATCCATTTAAAAATATGAAAGAATTTTCAAAATCAGCTAAATAATTAGAAAGTTATGAGCATTTAAATATTTGATCAAAATTGCGGCCATTTTGTTTCCACGGCAACAAAAAAAAAACAACTTGGCGGATTTATTAAATTTCTAGACACATATTTGAACTGTATGTACTTATTTCTGTAAATTAATTTCTCTATTTTTTCAGCTATAATGAAAGAAATAACCATGCTTTACATCTTACATTCAAGAAACATATAAAATTAATCTATTTAAGGTATTGGACCCCTAATAGTAATGTTTAAAAAATGGCAATTGCTTAGTTTATTCTTAAAGGTAACCGTGTTTCGCACTGTGTTGCAAATTTTAAACAACTTTTACCGTGCCGTTTTTTGTAAATTTTGTATAATTTATGGTATTTCCTCAAGCTCAAGTAGGGACAAATTTCAACGTGATGGCCACTATCTAAAACATTTGCAGAGAATTCAATATAGCATTAATTTTGATAAAAGAAACATCAAACTATTGGTAAACAATCATAAAACACAAACTAAAAATGGTAATATCATTTCTTTCGAGAGTGTCTCAAGTAAACAGATTTAATGAGACAGAATTCTAACTCCAACATTGAAAAATTAAGGTTGAATCCTGTGAGTCTGGTTTGGATTTTGCTCATTTCATGCAAAAATAACCTTGGGGCAGAAGTAAAATCTACCTACATTTCTTCCACAATACGTAATCTAAAGAATGAAGGCAAAATAGAGAACTTTTACCGTACGTAACTCATTATTTTCAAAGATTTCTAACTCTACCCCTTCTGTTTCAGAGGTAAATTCACTTTGAACAGCAATAAATCGCTTATTAAATGAAAAAAGTTTCCACTTTTGTAAAATACATCAATAATAAGTCTTGAAAAAAGTAAAACCTGCTAGAAAAAAAGGAAAATTAGAAGAAAAAAATTGGTCCCAGTGGGGCTTGAACCTACGCACCCCTGAAAATTGCAGTCAAAGTAGGCTTATAGTAGGAATTGAATACTCTTCAAAAAGGAGATACTCTATTACGGGTCCAATACCTTAAAAGGTTATTTGCTAGGAATTCAGCAGTGTGTAAATGACGTCATAAACACACAAAATGGCTGCGTCCGTGATCAGCAATATTCTTGACTTTCAAACTGCTATATCTTTTTTTAATAATTGGCCGATTTTAAAAATTCTTTCAGCGTTATGAAAGGCTTGAAGATGGTTTTCATATGAAATTAACTTATTGACAGACTTCCTTGTCCTTTAATCATAAATCTTAATGTCGTTCGTATGAAAGACAACTATGATTGTAAGGTTGTCAAACTTGCATTTATTCTGAAACGCGCTTACCTTCACTTCTTACATTGCATTTGGAACCAATTTCTTCCAGATGAAGAAAGTGGAGCTCGGTGCGAATTCGAAAATTTTGAAGATTGTGCCAATATGATCAACATAGAAGAAATTGCATGTAACCGTAACCAAGATCAGAATCGTTCAAAGGTTATAACTAACGGTTTGACATTCTCACGAGGACAATCATGGATTAAGTTCGATCACACTTACAAGTCAAATTATGGTAAGTTAACTGCGATCCTTTATCAGACTAATTTGTAATCATAACATACCATAGCGGTAAATGATGAAATACTGCATATTTTTATAGTGGTATATTATGCCATATTTAGTTGTCATATTTAAACTATATTCAATTGACTTAAACCGTGGGTTCTACGAGTGTCCTCAATAAATTAATAGACTTTTAAGTTTCAAAAATCTTTCTATGGTGTGTGTTCTAGATGAGACGGGCGGATTCTTCAAACTCATACACCAGCTTTTATTTCATTTACTTTAAATGCCTCGAAATACTTTTAACTTATGACTGGGACATGTACGAGTCTTGAGCAAGAATGTAAGGTTCATATACTGATTCATTTCCGAGAATGTGCGAACGTAGTTGCCATCAGTTAGACTGTGTTTATTCCTGGATTATGGTCCTGTGTTGTCAACGAAGTCCAGGTGAAGACATGAAATCACATATTGGAATGCAACAAGTAGTGTAGCACATGGGGACTGGGTGATTTCACGTGACGTTTTACTGATATGCGACTGACTTATCACATTTATGGAACGCCGTTTTTGCAATATAGCTGGCACTCTATATGATATATAGAGAAATATTTTTGACCTGAATTCCTCATTCATTATTTCATATAATTTATTCAAACTTTCAGCAATGATCAATATTGATACCTAGTTGTGCCTAAGGATTTTTGTGTTAATTGCTCTTCAGTTTCCTGGATTATGGTCCTGTGTTGTCAACGAAGTCCAGGTGAAGACATGAAATCACATTTGTGAACGCTCTAGCAAAGTATTTTAATAGTCGAGGAATATGACCAGTTGAGCTAAAAGTTATGTTATACATGAAAAAAAATATAGTTATGTTTGCTCAAAACAATAATTTTCAGAATTAAGAAATACATATTTCATAGATCCACTTGTAAATCATGTAGAATGGAGTAATATTTCCTACATTTAAGCGTATTGGTATAATAAAATAAAAGAAAAGAAAACAATCACGTTATTCACCCATAAGTTACTTTTTAGGGTGAGTGGTTACACATACATCCGTAACAATTTCTGGTCTGTATAACTTCTGGCCGCAGGAAATCTTTCGACTTGTGCTTATTTTACAGGTCATTTTCTACTGATAAACGAAGGAACATCTGTCCCGCTTGTGGATTTGTCGGAAGTATCTGCTGAAACCCGATACTTCCGGTTTTATTATGCAATAAACAACGGACTTAACTATTCTCGTAACACTGTAAGTGAATGACAGGGATGAGTTTTTTTAATATTATTCAGTCAATATACACACAAAACGACTAATTTCCTTAGAGAATTAGCATGTTTATCATTTATTATTTTTCTTTGTGAAACTGCGACTAGCATTTGTACTAAAATTTTGGTTTGTTTTCCGCCAAGTAAATAATTACAGGTGAAATACAAATAATTCATGAAAACAATTCTGGTGTCTTTAGAAAAAAGTATATTTTCAACGACGGGAGTCACCGCTTTTTATTACACATAGTTTAAAAGACTCATAACTTTCTAAAATATTCTGTAGGCAATGATACTTGAAGCAGGCGGAGTAGAAATCTACCAAGTGCAGAAGTTTGGATGTGGATGGTTAGAAGCATGTATAAATATTACCGATTTCAAATCGCAAAACCTCATGCTAATATTTGGAGGTACACAAAACAATCAAAATGGTAAGATGTTGAAGTAATTACCTGTAGGGGATGATTGTAAAAGAAATTCTGATTTGCTGTCTATTAAAAGTGTATTATTATTTGTTTCTTGGAGGGTTTAGAGTCAATTGAAGACATACGACGACTTTTCCAGTTTTTTTTGTGGTAAAGGGTCCTACTCGGGTGCTCTCAAGATATACTCATTATTAGCCAGCATCTGTGTAGTCAGCTGGATTGCTTCCTCACCCGAGGAATGGTACACCCCGCCGAGGTTTCAGTATGCAACGGTGAGGGTTGTTACATTAAAATATTGTTAATTAAAATAATTTCACAGTGTTTAAAAGCATCCCTTTTATCTTTAATATATAATCAATCTTCTGAACATCATCAAGCCGAACTGGGAAAAATATTCTTAGGTTAAACAATATTATGAACACTGAAGTGTTAATGTATTTTGTCCATGTCGTATAAAGTTAACTGTTGTCTTTGTCACTTCGTGCAGGTGTTTTTGAACACACCACTGCTTCCCTGGCTATCGATGATATGGCATTTTCGTCGGAACCTTGCGCCTGTAAGTATTTTTTTTTCGACTGTATAAATTTGTTCCTCTGAGGAATCAAAAAACAGAAGCACTTTCTTTTCTTTCTAACAAACAAAACTTAAATACCCTTGTAAACAGAGTACTATACCGATTTAAAAAATCAACAAATTATTGCGCATACAAAATATAGGTAGTTTCTATGCAAAACACTATTTATTTGAACAAATCTGAAATTCCTATTTAGAGTTAAAGAGTTAAAAAGCATTCGTCTTTTATATTTCAGACTATTTAAGTTGCAATTTTGAAGACGACTGTAGCTTGAGGTATAATCTGCCAGTTCAAAATGATACACAGAATGTGTGGAGTAAAGAGAAATCTGTTTTTTACTTTGCACAAAATAGTACGTATAATTCATGTTATTTCAGCATTTAATTTAACAAAACACATCTTAAACACAAATTAAATACTGTAGTTCAAATCAAACTTGTTAGATTTTCACGCTTTTGTCTTGAGACAGTAAATATCATTTTAAAGGCTATAGAATTATTGACTGATCCTTATGGTGATGATTTTTAAACTTGTAATCATCCTCCTGCTAAATGTAATTACATATCTACAGCGGGGATGAGTGGGGGTAAATTACGGCCACTATAAATTTCTCTGGTAAAACGAGAAATATATATGCTTAATGTAACTGTTTTTTGCGAGGTTTATAACAAGATAATTATTGTGCTGAAATCCTTGCGAGGATTTTTAACTTTCGCTAGTAGTGTTGTTTATTCTAGCGAAATTTAATGACTAGGCATAATCATCGCGCTGGACTAGCGAAATTGTAAGACTAGCAAACTTTTGCTAGAAGGCGGGTAATACCATGTGGTACCTGTGCTAAGTGACACCGATATATAGGTTTTTGTCTATATTCCAGCATCCGCTCATTATAATACCTGGATAAATTGTCCTACCTATTCGGAAATATTAGCTAAGGATTAAAACATGAAAACATTCAACTTAAATTTCGCATGTAATTAAATTTCTTCTCTCTCCCAACCTCCCGTGAAGTTCTCTACATGCGAAATTAAGTGCTAAAACTCTAGCGAGGAATGTTAAATTTCTCAACTACATGTATGTCTTCTCCTGGACAGTTATCGCGTTTTACAAGATGACCGCTCAAATGCCGTGCCCCACTGTTAGCCTCAATGTGTTTATGTTTTTGTCTGTTTTATATATTTGTGTAAATGGCCGTAACTATTTTGCTAACGATTTTAAGTTTTGTTCTTGGGAAGCTAAGACCTTGGATTGTGGCTATTCCTTTTTTTATCTTATTCTTGTTTTCAGATGAATATTACCTGAAAACCATTCTTATTTGATTTTTATTCTTGGTTTCAGACGAAACGTGCTTGAAAGCTATTCTTATTTGATTTTTACTCTTGGTTTAAGATAGATATAACGAGAAAGCTATTCCTCTTAGTTTTAGATGGATATTACATGAAAACTATTCCTATTTGATTTTTATTGTTGGTTTCAGATGATGGATGATTGTACATGAAAGTCATTACATTTTTATCTTTATGCTTACATGAAAGCAATTCTTATTTAATCTTTTTATTCTTTGTTTCAGATGGATATTACATGAAAGCTGACTTCGACTCCACCACTGCAGAAGGTGCTATTGCAGTATTAGAATCTGATGATCTCCTTGGATCAGAAAATGTTAAATGTATGCAGTTTAGATATTCAATTAGCGGAACTGATAATCCAGGATCATTGAAAGTAAGTATAGTGGCAACATGTCTTATAAAGATACCCATGAAAACATTTACAAGAATGTTGTTTATACAAATTAAACATCAAAATCAGATACACCGATGTCCACCATGTCTAAACTTAACTCTAGAGTAAACCAGAATATATTTTCGGAAAATTGAATTAAGGGTGGCACAAAAGTTATTCTCCTATAACTGTAAAACGTCAAAGGCAGTAACGCAAGATATTAGGTAGTGTTATCTGGTTTCTATACCTGATAAATTTACTTGTGATATGAAAGGTCATATGCTTTTATTAATCCCCCGCCGTGGCGGAATGATTATAGGAATGGTCTGCGTCCGTCCTTCCGTCTGTCCGTCCTTCCGTCCTTCCGTCCGTAACAAATTCGTGTCCGGTCCATATCTCCTAAACCCCTTGAAGGATTTTCATGAAACTTGGGTCAAATGATCACCTCATCAAGACGATGTGCAGAACCCATGAGTCAGCCTTGTCGGTTCAAGGTCAAGGTCACAACTCAAGGTCAAAGGTTTGAGCCTGCCATTTTGTGTCCGCTCTATATCTCCTAAACCCCTTGAAGGAATTTTATAAAACTTGGGTCAAATGATCACCTCATCAAGACGATGTGCAGAACCCATGAGTCAGCCATGCCGGCTCAAGGTCAAGGTCACAACTCAAGGTCAAAGGTTTGAGTCTTCCATTTTGTGTCCGCTCTATATCTCTTAAACCCCTTGAAGGAATTTTATAAAACTTGGGTCAAATGATCAACTCATCAAGACGATGTGCAGAACCAATGAGTCAGTCATGCCGGCTCAAGGTCAAGGTCACAACTTAGGGTCAAAGGTTTGAACCTTCCATTTTGTGTCCGCTCTATATCTCCTAAACCCCTTGAAGGATTTTCATCAAACTTGGGTCAAATGATCACCTCATCGAGGCGATATGCAGAACTTATGAGTCAGCCATGTCAGCTCAAGGTCAAGGTCACAACTGAAGGTCAAAGGTTTGAGCCTTCCATTTCGTGTCCACTCTATATCTCCTAAACCCCTTGAAGGAATTTTATAAAACATGGGTCAAATGATTACCTCATCAAGACGATGTGCAGAAATTATGTGTCAACCATGCCAGCTCAAGGTCAAGGTCACAACTAAGGGTCGAAGGTTTGAGCCTTCCATTTGGTGTCCACTCTGTATCTCCTTAACCCCATGAAGGGTTTTCATCAAACTTTGGTCAAATGATCACCTCATCAAGAACTCATGAGTCAGCAATGTCAACTCAAGGTCAAGGTCACAACTGTAGGTCAAAGGTTTCAGCTCTGTATCTCCTAAACCCCTTGAAGGATTTTCATGAAACTTTGGTCAAATGATCACCTCATCAAGACGTTGTGCAGAATTCATGAGTCAGCCGTGTCAGTTCAAGGTCAAGGTCACAGCTAAAATCAAAGGTTTTACCCTTTCACTATCCATAGCAGTGGCGGGAGATTTAGCTGTCTTTCAGACTGCCTTGTTATAAAGACAATGGGAGCAATCAAAATTTGTGACTTAAAGTATTTCTTTTGTTGGATTTAATAATACAATAAATTTTGTGGGCATTAAACATTATCGTAATATGAAAACGGTTTTGTAACCAGTGTTTTGAAAACCCAATGAAGTGTATGTAATTGCGTTACAATGTTTAAGGCGATAAGTAACAAAATATCACGTTGTTCAAATAAAAATGCTTTGCAATTTTTCATCTACACCAATTTGAATTGGTTCTTTCTTCACTTCATAGGTAAAACTACATACAAAAAATGATTCACGTGATATATTTGTTGCTAATGGGAATCTAGGAGAAGATTGGTTCATTTTTCAAGTACCTATTGATAAGGAAGTTATCTATACCCAGTTTATTGCTACAAAAGGCAATGGGATTGGGACAATATTGCTAGACAATGTTGAATTTACAACAAATCTTTGCAACAGTAAGTTTTACTTTGGTTTGTAAACGTAATTGCCATCATATTAAAATATTCTTTTCTCTTTTTTTTACATATTAAGTAAATTGTTAAAATTGTTAGATACTCCTTAAAAGTCCGTTACATTCAAGAAATGTTACCAAATATTCTTATATGAATTAGAAATGTATGATTATATTTATATGATGTAATAAATATAAAAGAGCAACTTTATCAAATAATGTATTTTTTTCTTTTTGAATGAAAGTCTAAATCACACTGATAGTAATTGCTAAATCACACTGATAGTAATTGCCAAAGTGTGATAAAGCTTTTAAGATTTTCTAACACGACATGATCTACTAGTACATAAACGCTATTGCTTAATTTGCCATCCAGTGTTTAATATAGATACTATGTTAAAACGTGTTCGTTTTGTTGCTGTCTGAAGGTTTTAATATGAAATGTCAATCATTATAGGGCATAAAAGTCTAATAACTCCACAGTCATTGACTTTGTCGTTATTCGTAGGTGCGCTAAATGACGTTGAATATTGTTCGTTTGAAAACCCAATACTATGTGGACTTCGAACAAGTGAATCAAGCACCTGGAGGCGTGGAAGTCCTAGCATACTGCAAGAAGGCGTAACTTATGATGCTGACTATAATGTAAAGGGTATGCAATCTGTTCATAAACATTGTTCTCTTACTTTTGAAGATGTCTTTTTCACAAGGTAAAGATTCAGTTATGAAACAGAGGATTATTAAATCAAGTAAAAGGTAGTTATAAAAAAGATCTTCTAATAATGTAACGTTCTATTCTTACAAAATAACTACTTGCGTTTGTCTTCCCGTACAAAATGCAAAATGCAAAATGCAAAATACAAAAGAAAAGGAATATAATAGTAAAAGGATATTTGGTCCCTTCGTGAATATCGTCCCCATTTAGAACCTTTTTTGGCACAGTCGTTTTAAGGTAGGACGTGCGGTTTGGTTCCGTGGTTTGTAAACCAGTTATATTCCAATCTGAATGCAAGACAAAGTTTCGTAAACCGAAAAAAAACGTTTGTAACCTCTGTACTGATTAATTATCTTCAAACGGCCAAAATAATCAGGCAGGTTCGTTTCTTAATAACTGACATGCTTTTTTCTCCAAAAAGCAAAAAAACATTTTTTTCTGAATAGCTTATTGTTTGTTTATAAATTAGTACAGTTTCTTTATTGTCATCAATGTAAATATAGTTACATCGTTTAAAAACCAGATCACATTTTTATGTAATCACATTCATTTGGTATAATTTAGACATATGTAATTAATCGCAAGCTGTAATTCTTTAAAAAAAAAAGTGTCATTGCATTGTACGTATGCACGTAAAAATCTTGAGATTGTAACATGTTTCAATGCGACCATTTATTTTACAATAGATACTTCTTGTTTATATATGTAGTTTGATATTAAATGAAAATATGGAAATTCAGGATTTCTAAATGTTTTCACTTTTACAGGTTACTTTTATTTCATTAAGCCAAATGAACTCTCTTCAAATACTGAAAACAATAACATAACCTTTGATGTTTCGGTTACATCACCAATGGCGATACAATTCTCATATATTTCGATTGGTGGAACTTCGACTTCATTACATGTCAACTTTAACGAACAACAACGGATGGTTCCAGTCGATATAAGAGAACATTGGGTATTGTCAGATTGTTATGACCTTCCTGAGGACTTTGAAGGAGAAATTGTAATTGGAATAGGAAATGAAGAGACAGAAGCTCAGTTCGTAGCCATTGACAATGTAAAACTTGTAGAAATAACAAAATGCACGGGTAAGGCATTTTCATTATTATTTCAATAAATCTTATATCAGTCATCGAATTACTAACTGATATATATATATATTATGATAGTTTGCACTTGAAATTTAAAGAATGTAAATACTATTTTATGTGTCTGATGAGATTTTCGATTTATATTATGACACCCACGTACTTTTAGGAGTGTAAGTGTAATGAAAATATTTTGCAGAAAAAAAAATATAATTTGACGTATATGTCGATATCTTATCTATTACATGCGCTTCTATTATTGTCAATTAATAAGCAAAGTAGGTTGCGGGTATTGACTCTGAAATTGGGGCAACTCCTGAGATCGGATTCAATTTTATAAAAGTAAGAACCGAAGTCAAACTTATCTTTTCATCTAGGTCCATCTTTATCATGTGATTTTACCTCCGGGAACACGTGCAATTACAATTCGCCTGGAGATACGTGGAAACTCGCGGAAACATTGATGAGCACAGGATCAGGGACAGTTAGGGCTCCGCCAGTACTGCTTTCGACAAGTTATTGCTATGGGTTCTTGTACTCGGTCAAAGCTGTGGATTCAGTTGACGAGTTACCAACGTTATATTTATATCGCAATGAAAAAGAAATATGGAAAACAGACGGAAATACAAGGTCGGGAAACAGCACTGTCCAGATTACTCTGGAAGCAGATGTAACAGATCTGTATTTTCAGAGCGAAGGGAAAGGATCATATATGTTGTTTGAAACTTACATTCAAGAAGGGATATGCAAAGATCTTTCAGGTTATGAACTATATTCAATCTAATCAACTGAGCTGAATTGTCTGTTATGTCAAGTATTAATTGAATATAAGTTTCGGTAACGAATAAATGCATGCATTGTCAACTATTCTAACATGGTCCGATTCATTTTCCTATTACATGTAAACAAAGAAGGCAGAAAACAGTGAATTATTATACAGCAAATCACTGTTCTGACGTCACAATTATTACGTCATGGCGTCAAACGGCATAGCGGCGCGCTGGAAAAGAAACCGATTGAAAACGGGCAAATATTTAATGAATGTCGTCAAGGATGTACTTAAAAATCCTTGGTAACGTGTTAGAATCGAAATAATATATCTCATTTAGTGATTTGCTCTTGAATAAATCATTGTTAGTCGTTCAGGCTGCGCCCTCGTGATATAATTCCTTCGCATCTGAACTCCAAACAATGATTTATTCAACGACAAATTACTGGATGAGATATATTATTTCTTAAATATACTTATTTCTGATGAGTTTAATGTTATAAATGAAATGTTTTAGAACATATCTTGATAAAACTAAAATAATACGTTCAATTTAGAAGAATTCAAATACTGTCTAAACTGTTCGTATTTCCGTTTGTACGGAAAATTGCATTTTCCTGTTGCGGATTATTACAAATGATGATTTATCTAATTTTAGATTGTACAGGATTTATATGTGGTGACAGATGTATATCAGCTGGTCGGAAGTGTGACAGAACTGTCGACTGTGTCCATGGAGAGGACGAGGATGAAGCTTTGTGTGGTAACAATACTTACCTTGTACAACTGCTTTGCTAATAGGAAATATTCACAATTAATAACAATACACAAAGGGTAAAGAGCTCTTTTTAAGGGGACTACCTTCTTTGAACGTAGTTATTTATTTCTCATCACTTTACTAAATTTTTGTCAAAATTAAAGGCTTTCGAATAGAATGATGTTTTTGTTAAAACTAAGATTTGACAAATTGTGCAAAAACGTCTCGAAAAATATTTAGCAGCCTGTTTAATAACAGTAGTATAAGAAAGGATGGTGCGAGGACATATCTGACCCCACTTGACATATGACCCTTGGTCAGGACTGACCAATGCCAGACAATTAAAAAAAGAAAAAAAGATTTTAACAAATTATTGTTAAAACCTATAGTAAAATAAAGTAAATCTATTTTTAGTAACGTTTACAATGTAAACGCCTATTTTTAGTAACGTTTACAATGTAAACGCTTATTTTTAGTAACATTTATTTTTAGTAACGTTTACATTGTAAACGCCTATTTTTAGTAACGTTTACAATGTAAACGCTTATCTTTTTTATTTGAAAATCCCGTGCACAATGTTTGTGTTTATTTATAGTAACGTTTAACAATGTAAACGCATGTCACTTCCGTTAAAGTTTATTTTTAACTTTTGTGGAATTTTTTTTTATGTCTATACTTTTATTTTTTAGTAACGTTTACAATGTAAAACGCATGTCACTTTCATATATTGTTAACCATGCATCGTCGAATGATTTCATTTGTTTATACAACATATTGATCTTATTTTCAATATGCATGTTCATTCGATACAGGTTATACATGTTCATCCAGTATAGATTCATCCGATACAGTTTTCATCCGGTATAGGTTCATCCGATACAGTATTCGATGCAGGTTCACCCGATATGTTAATCTGATGTAACAAACCCGCAAAAGCGTAAATTTATTCTGCAGATTCTGATCGTTATAAGGATGAATATCAAACATTGTTTCCATGTAATAGATAACTTTAATTCTTTTCTTATAATAGATTTTAAACCGATCGGTGTAAAAGTCCTCAGCAACTATATTTATTATTACTGCCAAATATCCCAAGAATTAGATCATCGTCATCATACCACCCCCTTTAAATATAAACTGCGATATTGGGCTTTTAATCGGTTTACCCGGGTTTCACCTATGGGCCTGGCCCCGTTAATAAAAATTTAATATCTTATTATATACATTCAGTTTTTTCTGGCCGCAAAACACACCATTCAAAACCACATTTGGTACAGCTACATTATATTGTTGGTTTATGTGTATAAAATCTTTATAATCTACGAAAATTCCAAATCTTAAATCCATTCCATTTAAATGTTCAGATCATCCATACCTTCTTGTTTGAATGTATCCAAGCACCAGACGGTTAAAATACTTTTTCATTTTTAAAATATGTATAAAAACTGTTATATTCAATAAGAACCACTTCATGTCCCACTTCCTCTAGCCTTTTTTCTATTTTTTTGTCTTTTTTTTTAAAGTTTAAGAATTATTTCAGCTAAATCATCAAGTCGTTTTGTTGTAGCAACTTTAGAAGCAGATAAATTGTCAACAGTAGCCTTTGTTCTAGCTAATTGTGTTTCTTGTTTTAAGAAAGCATCTTTTACTTCTAAAATTTTTTCCCAATTATTAGAAATTTTTTCATCTTTATTTAGCAATTTCTTGGGACATTAGCGGTTATTGCTTTAGTATTAGCAGTTAATTATTTGGGGTATTAGCAGTGATTGATTCTCCTTGTTTAGCTGATATTTTAACTGCAGAGTTAAGATCATTTATTATTTTTTTAATTTTATCATTAAATTCATTAATATCTTCTTGTAATAAACCTTTAAGTTTACTTAACTCTTTGTACTTGCTATTGTGACGTGCATCAACATTATAATCGATCTACAAGTTGTTCTTCAAATTTTCAGCTGTTATTAACTGTGTTAATTGCTTCAGTATTAGCAGTAATTGCTTCAGTATTAGCATTTAATTAACTCTCCTTGGTTTAACTGATTTTCAACTACAAAGTCAGTTCATTTTTATGTTCTTCAACTTTAGCATTAAGCTGGTCATATCTTCTTGTAATTTTTTGTAAAAATTACTTAAGTCTGCATACTTTAAATTATGACGGTTGTCAACAATACTAATCCAATTTCGAATTTGTTTTTTAAAGTCATCTATTTTAGAATTAATTTCTTTTTAAAATCCTCTAATACTGTATCAGATCATCACCCCCTTTGTGAAGCTGCCTTTTCCAATTCAGATTTATATTCTGCAAGTTTATTTGAAATTAATTCTAATAAATCTTTATGCTTATTTTCAGTTTCAGTATTTAGTTTATTTATTTCTGTTCTGATTTCTAACTGATACATATTTTGTAACTTTTTCTCAGCTTAATAATCTTGTCTTTTAGTTTTCATGTTTAATCATACTATCTTTAATTCTTAAATTTGGGTGAATAAAATGTTTAAATTAACTCGAAATACTTCTTTTTTTTTATCATCTGTCAAATCTGATTTCTCTTCAAGTTTTTTAATAGAATCAACCATAGCTTTCTTTCTTTTCAATTTTCCCTTTTAAATTTCAACTATTAAAAATGAATTCTTTTTAAAATCTTTTTTTTAATTCTTCAATTTCTTTACTTCTGCTTCTAATGTCTGTTTATACTTTTAATATCTTCAAGATTATAGTCACTATTACACTTTGAACTTTTTTATACAAAAAACCGTCTTGAAACTACATCGGTGGATTTATCTGGATTTCCTGGTTAATTATTTTATACCTCCATATCTAATGCTTGTCTTTGTGTTATCAAGTTCCTTATTTCTGGGGAAGAAATGTTTCCCATGTCCTTTCTAAGCTTTTTATATTGTTTTTTATAGCATAATCACTTAAATCAATATCAAATTTAACTTTACTTACACTTTCAGGTTCACTTATTTGTTCTATATTATTAAAAAACACCCATTATATATTACCAGTAAGTTTTTTCTTAAAAACTTCTTGGTTTGTCAAATATAAGAAATCATTTTTGATTTGTTGCATTAGCAAAAGTTTTCACGATCTATATTTTGTTCATTACAAATCATATCATTTTCTCGTTTCCTGGACTTTCAAATTAAAAATAATGTGAAACAGTTAATTCGAATATCTTTTGGTGTTTTATAGTAAGACTGACTTAAATAAATAACACAACGTTTTTGTGACGCCCTTTTGAAAAAAGTATTTTGTTATTTCTTTTTGAACTTTTTTATCTTCACTACAAAATCATCAAATATTACACTTTTTGTTTTTCTGATTCAAGATTCTCACAAGGTTAAATTTTGGGTTTGGGATCAGCTGAATATTCAAGTATTTCATTTGGATCTACTTTAATTTTTTTTGCAATTTGGCTTAAATGGTTAATTAAATCTTGATATTTAGATTGTTCTAAGTTTTTAGCATATAAGTATAATTTATCAAATATTATAAGAGGTTTTCGAAGTATATGCATAAGGGTATTTGTTTTTCCAGATCCAGAAGATCCACATATTAACATTCTAAAACATGAATCTGGCATAAAAGGATAAAATTGTTTAAAGTTATTGGATTTATCACTTTTTGTATCATAATTTGGAATTTCCATTTATATAATATTACATTATTTACTTTATTTTACAATACTTAATTATTATATAAATGCAATAAAAAACTTAATGAAATGATAAAAAGAAAAAAAATTAGTCGGGCAAAAGATGAGAGATCTTTAGAGAAGAAATAATGAGGAAAAATAAAAAAAAGCTACAAAACGGGATAAAGTATACGAAATTTATAAGCCAATTACTGAAAAAAATAGAAAGCCAAAAAGAACAATTATCAAGTCAGTTAAAAGCATTACCTGGAATTAAGGAGCAATTAGCGTTACTTCCAGAACAGTTTGCTGATAAGATACATGAAATAGAAAATCTAAAAATGGTGACAGAGTTAATGGAAAAACCACCACCTCGGGACTACAACAACCATTATTACCATTAAAAGAAGAAATGGGAGCAAGACCAAAAGAATTTATAGTTGATTTTAATAAAGAAATTGATTTAGATCTTTTAGATACAGAAAAATATAACACACCACAAGAAGTGTTTGATTTTTTCACACTGAATCTGAAAATCTTGATGAAAAAATGACTAGGGAAGAAGTAGAGGATTCATAGAAAATGTATCAGAGGATATAAAAAAATGGGTAACAAATCTGGTGCAATAACTAGAAAGAAAACAAAACAGTCATGATCTGAAGCAAAAAGGAAGCAAATTATAGCTAAGTCGGATAATTTAAGAAAATATAGAGTCGCAATCAACGATATTCTAAAATAATTACCTATTAATAAAAGATCTATGAAATTTAAAAAAGTAATTAGGGGACAAGGTTATGACGTTTGTTCATGTAATCCAGAAGAATTGGTTAATGACTTGGAGTTAATTTGTGGTTCAATTAATGCTGGAAATAATAATGAAGAACTAAAAAAAGAAGGTATTAGAATAATTGATGAACTATTAAAAATGAATTCATTTACCAGAACAACATGAAAAATTTATAAAATTATTTTCTTGAATTTAGATTTTAATTAAAATTTTTAATTATATAAATGGAACAAAAAATAGTATTTAAATTTGAAACAGTTAAAGTTTATAAAAATAAACCGAGTGATTTTTCAAACAGATTTTGTCGTTTTTTAATTTTAGATAAAAATAAAACTTATGTTGTGGGTTTGGATAGTATTAACACTATGACTTACTCTTGGCATAATATTAGTGATGAATATGACAATAAAAGGGAAATTTGTTATCATAATGGTAAAAAATGGAAAGATATATATTTACAAATGGTTCTTACAGTTACACAGATATTAATAATTATATCATGGAAACATTAATAATGATGATTTTGAATTTAATAAATCAGAAATTGCTCCCAAAAAGTTTGGGAAATTTTATTTAAGTAGTTTTAAGATTTTGATTTCAATTACAGATAATTTTAAATTGGATTTGGAAATATCAAAATTTTTATACATTGCTTGGATTGAGAAAAAAAATTGGAAATACGAATGGGGAACTAACAACACCAAATATAACTAAAATCGTTGATACAATTTACATTCATTGTGATCTTATTGATAAAATTCACTTGTTGATGGTAATTTCAGTGATATTATTCTATGCTTTAAGTACTGCAGATTTAACAAGAGCTTATCCATTTTCAAAAGAACCCCAAAGAGTTGGATATTCTGAAATTAAAAAATATATTATAAATTCATTAGGGGGTATATATTACAGGGTGTATTCGGTAGAATAATTAATTTTAATGAGGTTGAAACAAGTTTTACATTAATATTAAAAGAAATTAATTAAAACTAAAGTTTTAAAACTTTAATTATGAAAATTTTAAATTTTAGTTTTATATAAAGTACAAAAAAGTTTTTGACAAAAATAAAGGAATATTTATTTATGTGTGCTCAGACCAAAAAAGAAAATCATTTCATGGTACAGGTATCTTTGACACTTTAACGAAATTGTTTTCAGTGGAGTTGCATCTCCAATTAGCACAGCTGGAAAAAAAGCTTTGGAAACAGCAGGAAAAGCAGCACTTTAAAGTGGAACAAAAAAAGGGTTTGGGACAGAAGTTGGAAATTTAGCTGCTGATAAAATTTTTGAAAAACTTAAAAAGAAACCCGCTCCGGCAGGGTTTGGTAATTTAATTGCTAAGGAATTACAAGAAAAGAATAACAGTAAAATAGTAAGGAGGAGGAGGATATTCATATGAGAATAAATAGAATATTGTCAGGATCTGGAACACGTAAACGTATTTAAAAGATTTATTTATAAAAATAAAGTTTTTAACTTTAATAAAAAAAATAAAATAAAAAATTTGAATAAAAAAATAAAATAAAAAAATAAATAATATATAATATATACATGTTTAGAACAAAACAATATGCGAAAGATATGAATTAATCCTATTCAATTAGATACAGCTTTAATATCTGTCCTGGGAAAAAAATGTTAAAAACAAAAAAAACGGTTATCACTTTACAATTAATGATAGAAGTTCATATTTTTATTGGTTTAATGGTTATTTTGAAGTAAGTTTTAAAGTAAATAAGCTTGCTAACGGTAATAATTATGGTGACGATGGAGATGCTAATCAATTGCTCTAATTAATAATGCAGCTTCATTTAAATTTATCAGTTAGTGGTTAAACAAAATGGAAAAAATTTTTTATGATTGTAATAATTTATACAAAGTAATAAAAGTAAAGGGGTTTAGTTGAACTATCTGAAGATATTTCAAAATCAACTGGAACAAATGAGTTTATTTATTTAGATACTACTGCTATGCTGAAAGCAGGAAGGATCAAGCTGGATATAATTCGGGGTTTGCTGTTTTAGAAAAGGATTTAACGAAGGTGGGTAAAGAGGTAAAGCTAAAATTCCATTAATTTAAATTTTCATTTTTTCAGGGTTTAGAAAAATAATATATACCTCCAAGTCAAAAATTTAAAATAAACTACAGTGACAGTGATGATGAATTAGTTTTTAGAGCTAATGCTGCTGATCCAGGTAGGGGAATTGTAACAAAATTAATTCTATGGGTTCCACGTTTATTTTAATGAAATTTTGGGGGTTTATCTAAATTTCTACTGAAAGATTTAAAAAAGCAGAGGTCATACCTTAGGGGAAATGAAACGCAATCAACTGATACACAACAAAAAAAAATAACCTTTAGAATAACAGCGGTGTACAAAACCACAACATGGATTTGTTTATTTACAACGACCTGACAAAAGTAATTCACAACAACATAACCCACATTTATTAGATTTCATTTGAAAATTAATGGCAGCAAATATAATTGCACTTGAGCTCCTGTCGTCTTGAAGTTGGTAATGGTGTTTTTTATCCAGAAACAGAAAACACAAGTATATCAAGAATATATGATGATGTAATTAATTATTATTAAAACAAAATAATAAGACTACTGGAAGTCTGCTAAATAGATCAAACTTAATAGATTGTTTGGATTTAATTCATTTTAACTTGGAATATAAAAGGAAGTAATACAGAAGATCCTAAGCATATTACATTAACGCTAATTAAATATTCCACCCGCAGTAATATTCGTATTTACGCAATTTTATTATATGAGGAAACAGTTGAAATAAATACTATCGGAAAGAATTGTTTGGTTTAAATGAACTTGTCATTGGTTTAAATGAACTGTCTTGTTTAATAAAATAAAAATAAATTAAATAAAAATAAATATAAATTATATATAATGACATCAAATTATATTGAATATAAAGTTAACCTTACAGATGTACAAAAGAAAATTTAGCCGAGCTACAACAACAAAATTCCACATTTTTAGATTAAAAAAATGAACAATTTCATGGATAAATTTCCTTTACTTTTAACAAAACCAAATTAATCAAATTAAAAAAGCTGTTGCAAATAATAAGGGATTAGAAATTTTCAATTTCAAAAAGCCAAATGTCCCGTCAATGTCAAAATGGTGGATTTTTTGGAGCTTTGGCTGGTTTGTTAGGAAAAACAATTTTTCCCAAAGGCAGCAAAAATAGCTCCAAAAATATTTGCCCTCTAGGCATTGGTTTCTTTGTCTGGGCTAGCAGTATGTGTGTTTGTAAAATCTTGGAAATGGTATGATTTCAGTAGCTAATGATAAGAGAAATATGATATCCCCCATATCTTTTCACCTAATCAAAAAAAAGCAACTAGTGGGATCTGGATGATTAAATTAACAAAAAAACCAAAAACAAGACGGGGGGTTTTTAGGTAGTTGGCGGTTATTTCTGGGAAATACCTTTGATAACATTTTTGTTAATTTGGGAAAAGGATTCCCGATTGATTCTAAAGGGAAAAGACCGTACAGCCAAATTCCTATAGAAAAAAAAAAAAAAAATTTTAGAAAAAAAAAAAAATAAAATTTGTAAAAAAAAAAAAAAATTTAAAAAAAAACCCAAGAATTCTAACTTTAAAATTTGAACAAGGGGTAAAAAAATTAAAAAAATTAAAAAAAAAATTTTTAGGGGTGTATTTAGTAGAAAAAAAAATTTTTTAAAATTTTTAAAAGAAAAGGAGATTGGGGAAAATTAAAAATTTTGGGGAAACTTTCTATTGGCCCTGGAACACTTTGGGGTTTTTTTCCCTTAAATAATATTTATTTCGTTTCCTTTTGGAAATTCCCCCCCGCCAAAAGAAGTAATTAAGTTATCCCAAATGAAAAATCCCAAAAAATTTTCAATATCAAGACAAAAAAAAGTATGTTTGCGGATATTATTTTTTATTTTTCTTTAAAAATTTTAAAAGAAAAAGTCCCTTTTTGTATGATTTTTGTAAAAAAAAATACAAAAAATTAATAATGAAAAAAACAAAATAAAAAAACTTTTATAAATTTTTTTAAACCAATAAGAACAGTAAAAAAACTTTTTTAAAACTGTGTTTTTTTTTAACTGGAAAAATTTTAAAAAATGGGAAAAAATTCAATAATATAAATGAAAAAGTAAAAAAAATTTAGAAAGAAAATTTAAATAAAAAACCTCCTTTTTTTTTTAACCCAAAAAACCCAAAAGATATGATGGTGGTTTTATTTAAATGGAAAACTGAAAAGTAACCCCTGGTTTAGTTCAAAATGGTAATAATGTAAAAAATTTAAAATTTTAATTGCATTTTAATTTTTGTTGATCCCAATCAAATTAATAAGGGAAGCAAAATTTTAAAATAAAAAAAAAAAAGAAAATGAAATTTTTCAAATTTTAAAATCCAAAAAAAATAAAAAAAAATGAATCTATTTCTTTAAATTTATGCAAATGAATTTAAAAAATAAATAGGGTTATTATTTTTAAATTCTTTAAATTTTAAAAAAAATTTTTCAGTTAACAATTTATGGTTCTATAATTTTTTTTTTAATTTAAAGAGCAAATTTTAAAGAATTTAATTAAAAAATTAAATTTAAGAAAAAGCAATGTTAAATACCATTTCAAAAATAAAAATTTTTATCGTCATAAAAAGATAAAAAAGTTTTATTTATAACATAATGGAAAGTTTTGTTTTTTATTAAAACCGAAAAAATTTAAAGGGGTTGGATTACGGGGGTTTAAAATTTAAAACAAAGTATTTTTTTGTAATTTTTATAAAAACAAATTGTTTTTTTAACAACTTTTTTTTTAAAAATTTCCTTTTTACTTTTTTTAAAATTTTTTAACCCTTCCTTTTTCTAATAAATATGAAATTTTATTTCTTAATTGAAAAAATTCAACAAGGGGAATGCCAGCAGCTTCATCTTTAAATTTTCCAATTACTTTTTTATTTTTTACCCAAAAAAAAATTTTGAATTCTATCGTTTTCACTATTTTTCAAAAAAAATTTTTGGGGCCTTATAAAAAATCCTTAATATGCATCTTTGGTTTTTTTTTCATAAAAAATTTGAATCAGGGTCGGGTAAAATTTAAAATTTAAACAAAAACCGTCGTATTTTTTCTTTAATTAATTATAATGAAAATAATACATTAAATATTTTGTTTAAATAAAATGCACTTTTCCAACATAACAAGGCCTGTTTAAAAAAACCCAAAATTTCTTTTATTCTATGAAAAACCAAACAAATTTTTTGGTTAAACACCCTTTGAACCCCCCAAATGAATTTTTGGCTAGTTTTTTAAAAAAAATTTTTTCCCATCATGTTTTAAATTTAATATTAACCCCCTTGCGTAAATTTTCCATCTTTTTTAAACCGAATACAGAATTTTTCTTTAAAACTTAAAAAAGTCCTTTTCAAATAAAATTTTTTGCTTTAGATTTTTTTTTGAGTATTATAATCAATATATTTTTAAAAACCCAAAGGGGGACTTTCGTAAAAATTTAAAATTTTTTATGATTTTTTTTATTTTTAACCCCCTAATTGTTTATATAGCCCAAAGTTTTTTAAAAATGAACTACAAAATTTTTTGTTTTTTAATTAAAGTTGGAACAAATTTTTTTTAACCTTTATTTTTTTTCCTTTTCCCAAATTCTGTTTTAAAAATATTTTTACTAAAAATCAGAAACCCCATTGATTGGTATAAATTTTTTCAGGGGGCAAAGGATAACCCGTTGGGGTTTTTAAGAAATTTTTTTTTGGAAATTTTCAAGACCCCAAAATTAAACCCTATAAAATTATTTTTTCCCTTTTAAATTTAATTTTTTTAAATTTGTTTTTGGGATAAAAATTTAAAGTTTCCAGAGGGAAAGGTTGACCCCTTGGCCCCAACCTTTAAAGATTTTTGGCGCCCGAGGTACATAATGTATTTGCTTTTTCTTTTGAACCCAAAAATTTTTTCAGATATTTATTTTTTGCTTTACTATATTTTTGAAAATAAACTTATTCCCCTCTCAGCCCTTTTTCCCTTTAAAAAGATACATATCAAATCATTTTATTAAATCAATTTAATTCCAGTCTTTTTTAACATTGCATCCCAAGGGCAAAACCCGGGCCCACAAAAATTAATGACAAGGATCAAAATTTTGGTAGTACTCCCAAACCCTATTTTTCCCAAAAATTTTAAAATTTTTTACATCAGCAAAAGGGTAATACGTCATTTTTTTAAAATATAGATCATGATATTTCCCATTTTTTTAAATTTTTAAAATTTTTTTTCGAGATAATTTTTAAAGCATTTTCGTATTGGGTTTTTCAGATATGGGGTGTTTAAATTTAAAGGGAAAAAAACTTTTCTTTAGAAGGTAATTTTTTTCCCCTTTAAATTTTTTTAAATGAATCCTTTGTAAATCTTTGGTAAACACCTTTTTTTTTAAAAATTTCTTTTTTATTAAATTTTGAGAAAAATATTTAAATTCGGGAAATATTTTTTACTAATTTACCTAAATTGAGACAAAAATTTTGAAAGGGAATCAAAAAAGCCCAAAAGTGGGAAAATAAAACCCAAATATATCTTTCCATATTGTTGGGAAAACAAAAAATTTCTTTTTTAAATTTTTCCTTTATTTTTGCATTAAAAAAAAACCCCGTATAACCTTTAAAATTATGAAAAAAAACGGGAAAAATTTTATGTTTTTTTTAAAAATTAATTTTTACTTTTGAGTGAGCACTTCCTCTAAATTTTTCCCTGTTATATGCCCAATGGTCACGTACTTGATATTTAAAACTTCTATAAAAATTCTTTTTTACAAATATACAAAACTTTTTGTTTTTTTTTAAAATTTACTTTTATCTTTTTTAGACATTTAAGGCCTTTTTTTAAAAAAGTTTTTAAATATTTCTTTACAAATTCCTTTTTCAAGGCCCTTTTTTTAAAAAACTTATAAAAAACATTAGGGCCCCTATAAAACCCGGGTTTGGGTTTTGTATAACTTTTTTATAAAAAGCAACAAACAAAATTTTTTTGGGCCCTAACCACAATCTATATGATTTTGATATGGTTTTAGTAAATGAAGAAAAATTTTATGGTAAAAAAAAAACCCGTTAAAAAATTTTTTTGTTATTGATTCAAAATAAGCATAAATTTCCCAAAAATTTCTGCTAAAAACCCTTTTTGAAAATTTTTTTAAATTGTACTTTACTTCCCCCCCTTTTTGGGGATTTTTTTTCGGCCCTTGGGTACCATTAATAGCTAAACCCAATTTTGGATGTGTTCATTTTAAAATTTCCCTTTTTTGAGAAAAATGTTGCAGACGCTTTTACAGAAGGTTTTTTTTGCAGGGTTTTTTTTTTTAAACATTAATTTATTAAAGTCTTTTTTCCAAACATAAATGTTTGGAAATATACAGTTTCTTGAGGGGTTACAGTCATCATCAGTTTTTTTATCATTTTTTTTTATCAATTTTTTTTATCAATTTTAATTAGCAAAATGTCCCCAAAGGGGTTTTTCGAAAAAAATTTTGATATGACAATGGGGAAAAAAACTATTTTTTTTTAACCAAATATATTTAAAAAGGGTATTTATTTAAAACCAATTTTAGGTATTTGATTTAAAGTAAAAAGGAAACTTTATTCCAGTAAAAATCAAAATCGTTTTTTTGTTTTTTTTTGATTTTAAAAATCTTTAAAAATTTTTGGGTTTCCCGGGGAAAATTTTTAAGCTCATGGCACCAACTAAAAAAATTCGTTATCATCATTCTTTTTTATTTAAATCCTTTCAAAATTTAATTTTTTTTAATGGTTTTGGGAATTCAAATAAAAATGAAGCAGCCAATGGACTATTTCTTAAAATCTATTTTTATAATAAACATCAACGACCCCTAATTTCTCCAAACCACTTCCTTCAGAAATTCAATTACCAATTTATTTATTATTTCAAACAAAAAACTTGACGTAAAGTTTTTTTTTTTTCGTTTTTTTGTTTAAATAATTCTAAAAAAACCCTTTTATTGAAAAAAAGCGATTTATAAAAATTTTATCAGTTTTTATTTTCCCTTTTTTCAAAAGTTATTTTTTAAAACAAAAGTTTTATTTTATACCTTTTTTAAATTTTAAGTTCAGATTTTTAAATAAATTTTAAAGACCCTTTTTTAGTTTTAAAAAAATTTTATTTTTTGGACCTTGTCTATAAATTTTTAAAATTTTAAATTTTTATAAATTTTTTGGAGATCTCTCAATTTCCATCTATATATTAATTTTTGAAAAAAAAAATTCCCTTTTAAAACAAAAAAGGGTTTAAAAAATAATAAAAAAATTAAAGTTTTAAAAAATTATCTTTAAGAAGAAATAAAATATTTAAAAATTTTTAAAACTTTTCCCTTAAAAAATTTTATATTCCCAATTTTTTCGGTTTCTCCTTTGCAGGGACATTGTTTTTAACCCAGAATTAAACCAAGGTCTTTAGAAGCTGCCTAATTTTTTTAAAAAGTTTTTTTTCATTAGAAAAAGTCGGTTACAATAACCTTTTTTGGGGTTTTTTTTAATATTTTTGGTCGGGACAATAAAATAACTTTTTAAAACTAGAGGTTTTTTGTACTTAAAGGGTTTCAGGGAAATTTTTTTCTTCAGTTTAAAAAGACAACCCCCAGTCCCATTCAAATAAAGTTTTTTACGAAGAAAGGAAACTAAACATTTTTTAATTTATCAAAGACCCTGGTTTTTTTATTATCGCTAAAATATTTTTAACAAAATTTTTATTTAATAACATTTCTTCTTTTAAGAACTTTTTTATATGAATTTTTATCTGGAATTTAAATTTTTTTTCTCCTAAAGTGCAAAAATAATTTTTACATAAAACATTCTAATTTCCTTTCTATTTAACCCTTATATAAATAAAAAATGAAAAAAATTCTAAAAACACCCGTAAAATTTTTAAAACAGCTCCTTTTTCTTTTTTTTCTTTTTATCCCCTTAAGTTTAAAATTCCTTAAATACGTTTTAAAAAAGGGATTAAAAATTTTTTTTTTCTGCATTTCTAAAAGTATTGAAAAAATACCTGAATAAATTGTTTTCCCTTTTTCTTTATTTTCTTTTTCCCAAACCTGCTTTTTTTATTTTGTTTTTTTGGTTTTTGATGATGGGCTTTTTAAAATAAAAAATTTTTGGTTTGTCCCAAGGGGTTTTTTGTCTGTTTTGTAAATATTTGGGAATTTTCTGAGGGGAAAAGCGCCCGCAATACGTACAAATATAGGAATAAAACTGGAACAAAATGCAAATGCAGCTGAAAACCAAAAAAAAAACCCGCTGTAATAATAATCCGGGGGCTTACTCTCCCCCAAAAATTTTTAAAATTTTTTTTTGTAAGAGCAGCAAATTTGGTTAATGAAGGGTTTAAAAAAACTATTGTTTCCATTCCATTATTTTAAAAATTTAAATTTTTAGGACCCTTTAATAATATATATTTTAAATTAAATTTTTTCAATTCACAAATGGGACCCAACTTTAAATTTTTCATTGTAACCTTTATTTTTATAAAAATTGTTTTTTCTTTAAATCCCCCGTCTAATAACTTTTTCTATTCTAAAAAAAATTCTTTGTTTGTAGGGGAAAAAAATTCTTTTTCATAAAATGAACCCTTTAAAAAATTTTAGGGTTTTTAAACTTTAAATTTGTGGGCGTTCTGGGATTTGTATTATTTAATTTTTTAAAAATTTTAAATATTTTCCCCGGGTCCCCGTTTGGGTATATCCTTTTTTTAAAAGTCTTTTTAAATTTGCTTAAAAAGAACAGATCCCCCAATTTTTTAAATTTTTTTTTTACTTTTTGGTATTTTTAAAACACCATAAAAAATTAAAGAAAAAAGGACCTTTTTTTTAATTTTTTCTAATTTTGGTTTTTGGTTTTTTTCATTTTTTTCCCAGAAGTTTTGTTTTGTTATATTTTTCAAACCCAAACCTGCAAAAATTTTTTAAATAAGTAAATTTTTATTTGCTGAAAAATTTCCCCAAATTTTTCTTTTTAAACTTCTATTTAAAACTTTTGATTATACAGCCTTTTCCCTTCATTAAAATTTTATGGTACAAAAAAATCCCTTTTTTTTTCAAAAAAAGATTCAAACTTTTTTTTTATAAAATTTTTTTTCCTTCATCTACCCAAAATTAATGGTAACGTCCTTCTAAAAATTTAATTTTTTTTAAAAGCTTCGTAACAGATTCCCCCCAGTTTTTTATTCCCTTTTAAAGGAATAACCCAAGCCTAAATTTTCAAAATATACAATAAAAGGTTAACTTTTCTTTACTCCCCTTTTATTATTTTTAAAAAACTTTCATGTCAACTAAAAACCCGCGGGCCAAGTTCCTCAATATCTTAACTTATCTCCCCTTTGTTTCCTAAATTTTTTTTTAATTTGGGGATGTGTAAATTTTTTTTGCTAATTCCCTCGCTCCTATTGATTTGGGGGGTTTATTTTTTCCCCCCCCCCCCCCTTTTCCCGTTTTTGGGCTTTGGTTTTTTTCCCCCCCCCCCAAATGTTATTTCGTTTTAATTTTAGGTTTACAAAAATAAATGTTTTTTCAATTTTTCTCCAAAAGTTTTTGATTTTTTTTTATTTAAATTTGGGAAAAGCATTTGTTTATAAAATGTAAACCCCTTTTTTTTACCACTGTCATAGCAAAAGTCATGGCCAAAACATCCCGCAAACCAGGTTTCCCTTTACAAAGGGGGGCCATTATCTAGGGGATTTCCTGGCCCACAATAAAATTTTACCTGGAAAATGTTAAAAAACCCTTATGGGAATAAAGGTAACAAAGCTTTGGGAAAATTAAAATTTCCCTTCCCCCGGTTAACAAAATTTGATTTCATTTTTTTTCCCCAAGGGTGAACAAGTAGCCTTTATCATTTTTTTCCCCCCCCTTTTTTGTTTTAAAAATAATGAGGATTTATATTTCAGTTAATCTTTTTTTCTTTTAAACAATAAAATTTTATTTTGGGAAACTCATTATATCAAAGTAAATTTAAAATTTTTTAAAGAAATAATAAAGTAGGGTTTTTAAATTTAAAATAAAATCAAAACCTTTTCATTTTTTCAATAAAAATAAAACTGCCAAAAGTTTGGCCAAAAGTTTGCCAAGTTGGCAGAATTGGGAAAATTGCCTTTCCCCCTTGCAGAAAAAATGGCCAAAGGGTTTGATTGGGTTTTATTTGTTTTTTGCCAAAATTCTCCAAAAAAATTTTTCAATTTGGCAGCGGGCTGCCACTTTTTTGCCATTGGCAGAATTTTTGGCAAAAAAATTTTGGGGTTTAAAAGGTTTTTAAACATATTTTTTTCTATAGGGTTTAAAAAATAATTTTTTAAAAATTTTTTTTAAAAATTTGTTGAAATTGGCAGCATTGGTCGGGTTTTGGTCAAGGTCATATGGCAAGTGGGGTCAGATATGTCCTCCCCACCATCCTTTTTTAACACTAATAAAAACAGGAAAACATTTTTTTATTCAAATTTAAAAATTTATTTTATAGAGGTTATATTAGCCCCCGGCCCCTGGTGCATGGGTTTTTTTTTTATATAAATTTCTGCAAGCAAAATAAAAACTTTAGCCTCTAAATAGGGACATTTTTTTCTGTGGCTGAAAATTGTTCGGACCGGGGGGAATAAAAAAAAATCCCCCAAAAAAGAAACAACCTGCTGGAGTTTTTCCCCCTTAAAGAATAAACATATAAGTAGAACAAAAAAAAGGGACGGGAAACCCTCTAAGGTTATATATAAAGCATTTTAAAAGGAAAAATACCCCGTTTTTTGATTCTGAAAGAAAAATTTACTAACATGTTTCCAAACAGTGATTTAAACATAATTTGTGTTAACAGAAATTAAAAAATGTATCTAGTTTGAAGTTTACTTCTTTTGATTTTAGGGAAATTTAAAACCAAATTTAAAGGGTTTTTCAACAGGGACTAATCTGGAACGTACAGGATTTCGAACGTCAGATTCATCTTACGTTGAATGGAAGTTAGAATCAAATGCTACAGTTACTGTAAATGACACTGAGAAGTTCATCAGTTCTCGTATGTTTGATTTGTCACTTTCGAAGGTGTTTTCATTTAATGTAAAATATTTCGTCAGAAAAAGATTAAATAACTTATAAGACACGATTAAAAAGTATTAATATTCAGCTTGTAGTAACTGTTGTATAAAACACATATATGATCATCACATAAAACTCACTTGCTCCTCACCGATGTGGGCTCAAGCCACACTCGGGGCGTTGAACTCTTCAGTTGAGGAAACCATCCAGCTGGCTTACGGAAGGTTGGTGGTTCTACCCAGGTGACCTCCCGTAATGAAATAATGCACGGAGGGCCTTCTTGATTTTCTTCCACCATCAAAAGTTGGAATGTCGCCATATGACCTATAATTGGTTCGGTGCGACGCTAAAGCCAAACAAAAACAAAAACAGCATATTAAACTGTTCATATTGTAAAATAGAGAAAAGTGGAAACTTCACAGGTCGCTCAACACGACAAAAACGAAAATGTTGCAGGCTCGGTTTGATTGAGCCTGTTCATGGACGGTAGTGGAAATGCATGCTACCGTCCACGCCCTCTAGCCCCGGGTTGAGCAGAACTCAACATTTACACATACTAAAAGTACAAAAAGCAATTTAGAGACATCCGCAGATGTATTCAAACGGCGATGAACATGGAACCTTCAATGATACACGTGTTGAGGTGTGTAAGCTTGCTTTAATCGGGAATATTCATTATCTAGAACATGATTTAAGTGGATATTCATTATATGGGCATTATATAAAAGTATTTTACATGTAGTTCATTCTCGTATTCCAGAATCTCTGATAACTCGCTTTGCAACTCTTCTGGCCAGACCAAGTATTCTTGAATCATTTGAGTATCATCTGGAAGAAGATTCATGTCTGCAAATAAACTATTTCGGTGATGTACCTTATGGAAAAATCCAGCTCATTTACGGAAGTAACGCCGACAAAGATGCAGAAATTTTCTTCTACGTCAGTCCCAGTGCAGACGTGAGGCACATTTCTGTAAGTCCTTAATAAAAAAAAATGATAAGCTTTTGTTAATAGAGCATTAAATTGTATCTTTAATGATTTTGGTGAATTTTAATTGCAGTATATTCATTATATGAAACATGTAATATCAGTTGCTTTGTCATAAAAATGCCGTCAGTATACAATCAGTTTCTCACAAGTAGTTTTGTTCTTGAAGTCATGTTTATTGTTATTATAATCTTTTTGACCCCTGTATCCTCTGGACTGAATTCTTTACGATTCTTGACAGATGTTTTTTTCATAACACAGACCTCAGATTATGCTCTTGATTTTGTCAATTGACAGGTACCCGTTACCAGTGGGAATGTCCGTTTGCTTTTGTATGTTTACATGTTCGATGTTCGTAATGACCACCAGGGCAGTTTTCCAGATTCGTCCGTGTTTGTAGTTAAACAGATTATAATGCATGCTGGGAGATCATGTGATAAACTGACTATCGGTAAAGTTATCATTCAAACGTTAAGTTAATAAACAAGCATTGCTTTGCTAAACCATATAATCTGCAAACAGAATTAACGAAAAAGTATTACATGTGGATGTTCAGAATTTTACATTTCTACATAATTTTATTCAGTACGAGAGGTTGTCAGTTTTTTTCTTTACAGAAAACATACATATATGATTTTGACTTGCCCTTTGCAAGACCTTTTAAAGTCTTGACACTGCGCTATTGTAGTCGTCTAAGCGTACCTTCTTTTACAATTCATATGGATCACTTACGGAGATGAACAATTCATTGCGACTTATGAAACTGAATCTTAGATTTGACAAATTTCAGTGTAAATTGCGAATATTTTTATTGCATTGTAGCCACATTCTATTACCGATAGTTCGTTATCCAGTTTCTACTTTTTTATACTCCTTTAGAAATGTTAAGTCTTGGAAACGCTCATGCACTACGCCTTATAATTCAACATTAGTTTGGTGCGTGCATCTTGGAAATATTTGCCTCAGTGTATATCTATTGATTAGATATTGTTATGTCGAAAACAATACAACACGCCCATTTCGAAATGTTCACGTACGTATGTTTTATAGAATGTCCGAATGATGCAGAAAATGTATGTCTTGACAAACGTTCTTGCTACTCCGATGCCGAGAAATGCAATACAGTTTCTAATTGTTTCGATGAATCGGACGAAATGGAAGATTGTGGTAAGTAAAATAACAGCATTTCCGTAAAATGATATATTGACCATGTGATCTATGTTTAATGATCAATATTTATTGTGTATCGTTTTGAAGGAATACCTTTGGAAGTTGTTCACATTTCAAAGATAACTTTGATGAAATTGCTTTTATAGCCAAAAAGTATGTTTGGGTATTACAAAGTATTAGATGTTTACATTACCTTCCATACAAAGTAAATAGATAGAATTTACGTTTGCAATGTTTAATACTTAGCACCTAAAATGCCAGAAATTTATTTCCAATGGATAATATCACAGCAAGCATTATTGTCTATGAATGGAACAGTAGTAGTTATCTAAAAACTATAATGAACAGGTCAGAGTTTCTGTAAGATATTGTACGACGTTAATATTTGCAAAACAAATGGCGAGAAACGTGAAATACAAATACAATCATCTTTATTAATACATGACTACGATATGATTTCATAAATCCAGTAAATTTTTATTGTTGCCGAATGTCTTCCTGTGGAATGTTACATGTAAAATTTCTTTAAATAATTAAAAGAATATGTAAAGTAGTATCATGTTCAATAATATATGAGAATGCCATTAAGTTTTGAATTTTAAAAATTAATGGATCTAACAACTATGAAATGTTTCTTCCATTATGATATGTTTTGAAGGTTATAAGGTAGTGTGCGATTTTGAACATCCCGTTATCTGCGGTTATGTGAATATTTCTCCGAGAAGGACTTACATAGATTACCGACAATCGTTCGCAAGCCTACAAACTGTCTGGGAACGCATAGCCAGTTCTAGTATCACGAGACCGACAACCGATCATACATTTCAAATTTCCGGTGAAGGTAATCACATTTCTGATGTTATGGGGAAAATTAAGTCATTAAAAAGTTTGGTATAACTATTATAGTGAAATACAAAATTGACGTTGACGTCATTTTACATATAACATATATCAAAAAGCTGTTTGAAAAGAAAGCTAATAATGATAAAAAAAAATATCAGAAAATATTAAACAAAAGCAGTCACTGAAACTTAGTTTGATTTCACATCTCTGTTACTATATGGTTTAGCTAACGGTGAGGTGCGTAAGATGCAACGTATTCAAAATTTGTCCTTAACAGGTTCCAGAGAACAAGCATTGTATGACTTATTTTGGTTGCCGGTAAAAGCAAGGATTGAGTTTAAGATACTTTCCTTCATGTATAACTTCTGGGCATTGCTTTAAATTTTTTGTTGATTGTTTTATATGCGATAACAGCAGGTGATAGTTTTTAATTTTTTGTAAAAGTGTTTTACTTTTCAACATTTATACTTTCAAGGTTTGTTGAAATAAATGTACTTGCTGGTACAGGCCCTATGGGAAGAGTATTTCTTATTGTGTAGTATTTCTCTTTCTAAAATAATAAGTGATGACACTATTAACTAGGAGGTTTGAACCTCTGTAAGCAGCCCGTCTAGGCGTAGCATGTAAGGCTTGAAGCACTGGTAATCGGCAATATGGGGTAAAGTGGCCTGAGGGGACAGGGTGCGGTCATAACTGTTTGTTTAAGTAAAGTTATGATGATGATGATTATGATGATGTACAACGCCATTGTATATGTCATTGTATAGAAATAGGCGTTTAATCAAGTTATTCAGTTTCAGTTTATTTCACTTGTGAGTAAATACGATAAAATGATCGGAAGAGCTTTGCATGTTATCATTTTGTATTAGCTCGTTACATACATTAAGTTTTAAAGGACACTTGTAATACCCTCTATTTATACAATTGTGTTTTTCCTGTTTTGTAGGAATACATATAATTTCCAGTACAGTTGTCTGTCTGGCTATCTGTCTATTACTCCATCGGTCATAAAACCTGTCAGCTCAGTATCATTTTACCTTTTAGATAATTTACCATAATGCGATGACGCGAATAACGGGATCAGTTTCGTTTCAGAATTTTATGCCCAAATTATAATTTCTTTCGACTTCAAATAAAAGAATAATGTAATTACTAAGCATAATTGTTTTTCATAATGGGACGGCGTGCAATCTATAACTATGTCAGTCCAATGTCATAGTTTTACGTTTGCTTAAAAAGTTGAAATAGAGAGTTTTTTATTCTCTATTCATCTATTTTACCCTAAAAGTTTCCTTGAATAACTTGTCCTGTACGTTTTACACACTGGAACAATTTGCCCGAATGCATCTTCTCTTAACATTTAATAAGGACTATTTTGTGTCTATTTTTATAACTTGTAAACCCCTTGATTCATATTTACATTACTTCACACGCATATGCCATGTTTAAGGCCAGTGCAGTACTGCAGTGAGATCAGCGATCATATAGGTAAAATTAAATGTATATTTTCCATTTTTCTGACTAACTGAAATATTGTTTTCTTTTTAACAGTTTATTTATTTATACTACAGAGTGCAGTTTTCAATCGTTCATAGTCAAGGTCAAACTGAGGGGTGGCAATATATGCCATTCCAAAGGATTTTAAACAGACTTACTTCGCACAATTGGTAGTTATGCATAACCAGACAACAACATAAGAACAGTTAAGCCAGTACAATATTCAAGAGGCACAACACTACAGCTAAAATGTTTTTGAGAGTTTGCACTGTTACATAATTACTCACTAAAACATCCAAAAATGATGAGTTAATCGTAAATTATTTTTCAGGACATTTCCTCACGTCAAAGAACAATGAGGGTTTGATTGACAGAACACGTTATGTAGATGTAGAAACAATGCAATCTCCTTATGAAACGTTTGAAGACGACGGATGTATTACCTTTTGGTATTATTTGAATAGTACCGAACATCAACCGAAAACTACATCCGCCCAAATCTTTGTTTATATACAGTACGAAGATACAGGAGAGAAGCTATTGCTTTGGTAAATGTAAAATTATTATTTTACTTGTACGATTATCCAATTTTAATTAATGTGAAAGAATTTTCATACGGAAAGTAGTAATATGAAATAAGGCACTGCCTCAATCGGGAAATCGATCCGACTTCAACTCATCCCATAACATTGGTCCAGGAAAAGAACTGCCTAATGAAAGCACGGAAGGACACATTCTTTTAATTCGATAGTAAATATCTCATTCGGTATATCGCGTGTTACCGTAGAGGGATCGATCCCGATTTTCGTCGCTAAGTGTAGGATTGATTCCCTATCAATTTAACGGTAGAATTTGGAATAAAAACAATACTGCCCAAAATATATGGTATTATAGGTAATTTCCGCCTCTTGGAATGACGCTATATCCGGAGAGGTATATTTATTTATATGAACTGCGCTCACTAGGTGCCTTTTATTTACAAATAATTACACACATATATAAACACATTACGTGTATATATATATCATATACCCATATTTGTACTGATGTGCAAGACGTTGCGGTTCGGACAAGTTATGTGGACGCTTATTAGGCACAAGAAAAAAGCGTATTCTTCCAAAAAATCCGAAGTCAGACGCTCTGTACACGTGCCGGAAGTACACAGTTTTTAATTCGACAGTATATGTCTCATTCGGTATATCGCATGTTACCGTAGAGGGATCGATAGGATCGTTTCCCTAATAATACCATATAATATGAAACAGTTTATGCCAAAGGTAAACTCGTCTGAGCCAATATGACAAAGTCAGAGCCAATATGACAAAGAGCCAATATGAAAAAGTTGGTGCCTGTACAAAAGAAGAGGACACATGGGACACGGGATGTAAACATTTCGATTTGTACGTAGTACAAGTACGAAGATGAATAACAAAGTTATCGTTTAGCCTTTGGCCAGTACGATCACTTTCAGAAAAAAAGCTAAAATAAAAATGACTTTTTCACACTATCGATATTCAGTCCAACTAGTCCTTTAAAAGATGAATGAAAAACACTATCATTACTAGATCAACGAAGATCTCTGCTCTACAATCTGAGCACAACTCAGTCTCAAATAATTGACAGAAACAATTTTGAGTAGTGTCCCTTATTTTGAGTGGCTAAAATACCATATACTCTTAAAATGTACAAGAGTCGGGTTTCCATCACAGTTAAACACATATATGTTTACTAATACCGGACTCACTGATCAGTTATGCTAAATTAGTTCCAAAAGGAAACAGTGAAAGAAAACGTTGTTTCATTATAGTGTGAGGATTCAGAATAAGATTCACTACAACGAAGGTACATGAAATATGTTTTACTCCAATTGAAATACAGAAAACAGAAAATATGTTTCACTTCAGATAAAGATAAATGAAATGAAACCCGGCATTATATTTCAACACTATTTCTGTACAGCCCACCATAGAGAATCTGAAACTCTTGCTTAATCAACATGATTCGCTAATGGCAATGATTATCCTTCAGGTATGACCATATAAATCGTCCGTTTGTATCATGGGTTAAGGGAGGTGTCGCAGTGTATGGTAATCGACCTGCTAGTCTAATTGTGACAGCAAAAACGTCCATACCATTTGATGGATTCACAGGAGTTGTATCATTTGATGATGTTGCGTATTCTGTTGGGAACTGCCATATCTCTAAATTAAGTAATAAAAAGTATTAACGTTTTGTCTTTCATCCTTCTAAAAAGTTTATTTCTATTTCATAGTAAGACTATCTGCATATGTTCAAAATGTAATAAGAGCATTTTTATATAAGGCTGTTAGAAATAAAGGACCGAATACTGAAATGTGTGAATAAAGTAGTCTGTATTACTTTATTATTAAAAAAAATAAAGAAGGTTATATTTAATATGTTCTAATAACAAATATTATAAGAACTTGAATGTGAATGTATGAGCTAGAAAAAAGTAAAATACGGATGAGAGGATATGTTATAGCTGATATAAATTCACCAAAAATAAGATGATGAAACTATTTTTTTTTAAATTCAGACTGCGACGCTGACATGCATCAATGTACTGAAGGCAAAATATGCATCCCTGACAGCTTTGTTTGTGACGGTGAGGCTGACTGCCAGGACCGGAGTGATGAGCGTTTCTGTGGTGAGTATTTTTTATTTCTAAACTTTTAAAAATCTTAATTGTATGAATCTAAACTTGGATTTCCTTTTCTAATAATGTACTTTAATTTCTAATTAATAAGACTCAAGGGTTTGAAAGCATTCTAGCTGTTGAGCTTGGATTAAATAACAGTCAAAATAGTTATAAGTATCACAGAATTCTTCGGAAGATTAAAAGCATTTTAACGGAAGAAAATTTTATTCGCTCTTGATAGTTAATAAAACCCAGAAAAAAGGGCAAAAGCTTTTTATGTCCTAGAAAGCAGACATGTAATATATACATGTATTTCAAATAAAATTTCTGTTGATGTTTTTCACACATTGTTGTATGTTATTTAAGACCGTCCGAATGGAAGTTTGAAATTAATTGGTGGAGACAGATCTTACGGAAAACTTGCATATTTTTATGACCGTGCCTGGAGACCGGTTTGTTACCCTGAAACAGATGATGAACAAAATCTATTCAAGTTAAACACAGCCCATCATGTTTGTAGGGAACTTGGATTTATGTAAGTGATCAAGTTAAACACAGCCCATCATGTTTGTAGGGAACTTGGATTTATGTAAGTGTTTGTAGGGAACTTGGATTTATGTAAGTGATAACCTGTGAAATAAAGATCTTAGTACGGCAGTTCTTTGTTCACCAAAAGTGTCTAATTTAAAACACATACGTAGCTCACTGTGCTGAATTAAAGTAACATAAGTTAACCATCTTTTCTCTTTTTAATCCACTTTAAAGATCTCATCTTTATTGCAGTTAACATTTTATGCACTAATGAAACCTTTTCATATATATATTTAGTATTTAGTCATGTAATTAGCCATTGTATTAATATGTATATGATGTATTAATGAAATAAACGGGCCTTAAACGTGGTTCCAGAAACAACAAGGAACAACATAAGTTAACATAAATCAGCTACTTCTAAAATAAAGATTTTCTGATTCGTTTTGTCTTAAAATATAATCACTTATTACAGAAGCTTGATCTTTGTTAAAGAATTTAAAGAACATGTTGTTGCTAAACTAAAATTTCGTTGGTAATTATTTCAGAGGTAACTCAGACTCGTTCAAATATAAACTTTGGGAAAAGTACAGCGCAACCAACATTGAGCTTTATTGTTCTGACGACCATGGATGTCAGGTCAATATGACGTCAGCACAATGTGATCAGTATGCCTACATCAGGTGCTCTAACGAAGGTATGACGTACCGATTGTTGGGTTTTGAAATGGACAGTTAGATATATAAATTATTTTCAATTTATGTATTTACACAAGTCATATAGTTTTGCAAATCAAATGAAACTATAGCGTTGAAGATTGGAAAACTGATAAAGCATGTCGAGAAAAAAGTGCTATGTAAACATGATTTAATGATACATTAGGTAGTCACAGTGGTCTTTTAAACTATGCAATGCACATTATAAGGAGTGAAGCAAAACCTGAGGCATGCGGCATTGATAACTTTGGTTCTGATACAAAATAAAGTAACAATTTCTTGTGATCATTTATGAAAATAAAGAGGACATACATGTATCTCGAACTCACTGTTTCTTCAGATCCCGTTTAAGACAAATTCGACATACCAAGTCAAATTGCTATTCATTCACGTATCAATTTGTGAAGGAAATTGAAGGAAAAATGTGTTTGCTAAATGAAAAGGTCGTGTTGCGTTGAAAGTAAACAATTATATAAAAACACTATGATCAAAGGTCGTTTAAAATTGCTAAATTCTCTATTACTGTAAAATACACCTGTCTTTATATACGCTTGAACGAAAAACGCCTGTAACAAGACTCTATTCCAGTCGAATTTCTTTTATCTCTAAGCAGTTCGTTTGATTTCTAGGAATTCAAGATGACGTTTGTCACCTGTTTCATATTGAAAAAATGTGAATGTATTTTCAGTTTGTTTTAGTGATGAAGTTGTTTGTCCAGGAACCAGATCAACATGCGTCCCGAGATCGTTTATATGTGATGGCCAACAAGACTGTCCCAACAACATGGATGAAACAACATGTTGTAAGTATATTTTTTGGTAATTAAGTAAGAATAAGATTTTATGTTATAACAAGCAAATTCAATGAATTTATATACCCCGCCGAATAAGCTGGGGTTTTTTGTGTATTAGGAGAGTATACTTTAAAGGATATTTTATTTCCAGACATACACAAGTTATGTAAAAAAGGTCCATGCGATGGTTTGTTGGTTCCTATGTTTTGACAAAATTAACGGGAAAACTCTGCTGCTCTATAGTTATCTATCATTTTCATGAAGATCCATCAATTTGTGGAAATTTATGAATCTTTAAACAAGTAAAGGGCAATATCTCTGCAGTTACGGAAGAAATTCTGATGAAAGATACGCATGGAACCCCACTGGAAATAAGTGATTAGTTTTACTTTAATGGGTCATCCCAGGCGTTAAGATCATATCTTCTTTCTATGCCATAAATTATAAAATATACTTGACGTAATCTTTCATGTATTAATTAGCATAAATATTCTACGATTTTTATAAAATTTTAATCAAAGCACTATAAATATATTGATTATTGTTTACATGTATTTTTACTGTACAAGTTATATATAATGTTTTATGAGCTTATGTCTGAATAAATCTAAATTGAATTGAATTGACGCAAACATCACCGCCTTATAGTGATTTCTATTTGGTTAAATTTTCTTAAAGATCCGTCAATGGATTACTTTGTTATGTTGGAATTTATGGATTGTAAAATAATCAAAGGCCAATAATTCTGGTAAATGAAGAGATCCTGATGAACTGTGAAAAAAATCTTTTACCTGGTCAATAGAGATCATTCTATGTGTGAGCAGAGATCATATGCTTTTTGATAATTATATGAAGTTTGGTGATCGGACGGACGCACGTGCGCGCGCACGGACGGGCCAACATCCGGACAACGCCGAAACAATACTCCTCCGCCTTTGGCGGTCTTTAAATAAAATGATTGTTACAAGTTTTGTGCAAAGTCATATATCACGAAAGCGCAGTCAGAGCAATTTAATAATAACAAGCTTAACAGTATAATTATGACGTACAAAAAGATATTTAATCCTGCAGTACTTTCACATTTTCAGTCTTCTTTGTTTACTAAGAAAACTAACCAGGTCATGCTAGAACATTGAATAGTAAATGATGCTTGAATGCACATCATATACTTTCGTACCTATTGTCGTCGTCCAGTACAAATTGTAGGATTTACCAGTACATAAGTCATTCGAATAGAACAAAGAATCGATGTAAACAGCTGAAAGAGCTAAGACAAAGCTATTTGAAAGCACGACAAAGATTATATTACAAATACTGCTTGTTCACTAAACTGTATCAGCCTCGGTCTCTCTTTTTTCTTCAGTTATTCCCAGTTGCATTAAAGTTCGGTGCTGCCTGTCCAAATCCAAATCTCTGCTTGATACTAAAGTTACGAACTCAGATGGGCAAACTCTCTAACACACCCAAACTTTATGAATATAATCTTTTTGCAAAAATTGAAACTCTGAATGTACATAAAAATTGGTGCTTTTTCAGATTGCTACAAAGACGAAACAAAATGCACGCATACAGTGGATGAATGCAATGATAAGACATGCGGTGTGATGAAAGTCTTTTTTACATTGTCTTATCGTTTATCTTTCGTTAATTGCTACTTCGCCTTAGTCTTTGCTAAATGTACTTAGTATTCACTACAGAACAGGTCTGGAAACATTTCCTGTTTAAATCTTCATGGGCGTGGTTTATATGTGCTTAATATAAATCTACTACATGTATAATATTCATACTCTATTCTACTGACGGGGGCATTCCATAGATGGCAGGTTGAAATCTTGTTACTTCATTTAACCCTTACCCTGCTAGAATTCTATAATGAACAAGTCCATCTTTCAATTTGGACAGTGCCATTAACTGTTAAAAGGTGTGTTTACCAAAAGGATACTGGCTGAATAGCGAACAGTGCAGATCATCATGGATGTGCAGGCTGATCATGATCTGCATTGGTCGCAAAGGCAGAATAAATCTACTCGTGAATGGTAAGGGTTAATGTAACGTAATTCATTACATAAGTAAATGTTGATTACAATATTCAAAAGAATGGTTTTGAACTATGTAAAATCGAATGACATACCTAGAATGAATTGAAAATACATTTTAAGCAAAAGCTTAATATCATTTTGACAGAAACTTGTGAGGAAAGAGGAATGTTTGAATGTTTTGATCATGAATGTGTTTTGCTGACTCAAAGATGTGATGGTAAACGTGATTGTGGTGATGCTTCGGACGAATACCGATGTGGTAAGTATTGTCCTGTATTTGAGGTGCAGGAATGGTGGTGGTGGCGTCTAAATTCACATAACTACATAAATTTTGCATGGATCTTTTTGCTAAAAACGTTACGATCATTCAGTTTCTTATTTAGAGATATTGCGATTTCTAACCTCCTAGATTAACAATGATCGCCCATCAGGTATATTTCGTACTGGAACTTTTTCATAATCATAAATTTTCTATAAACATTTTGAATAAATTTGTCAGGTGAAACTTCCTGCGAAAATTCGAAAGTTTGTTGCACTGCTAGTTAATGTTACGGGTGGTTGGCACTGAAAATCCCCAGGTTTAACTTGGTTAAACACAATTCCAACTCAATCTGATTTTTTTAACTTATATATATATATATATATATATATATATATATATATATATATATATATATATATATATATATATATATATATATATATTATCTATATATATTCAATGTATCCTCGAGATCCAGTTAACTTTCAGAGAGAGAAAATATAGCTTCTCTGGTCCCAATCAGTTATAAAGACTAAAAAGTCACTACTGATTTGTGAGACAGGAAAACAGAGATTTGAGTATATATATGCAAATGTTGAACCAGTACGAATGTGTAGTACAATTCGGGCTCGTATATAAAGCAGTATCGAAACTAATCTTATTGGGTTAGTGGACTTGCTGTGGCATGTGCGCGTTCGTTTGTACTGCTAGGCGCTTTGCCGTAATTGGTCTGGTATATTGTGGTGGTGATTTAGTTCGTATTAATTAATTCTCTCTACTATATATATATATATATAGTAGAGAGAATTTATACGAACTAAATCACCACCACAATATATCAGACCAATTACGGCAAAGCGCCTAGCGCCTATATGACTAATTTTGTCAATTGTATTATCATATGAGATCAGAATAATTATAAGTTAAACAAGATAAGTAAAAAATATTCATGCTTGTTTAATATTGTTTGTTTTGAAATTAGTTCAAATAGAGGACAACTTTGAGGTGTCTGTGTTTATGAACAGCACACTTACTCGGGAAACAGTCTGTGTAGATGATGTTAGATTTGAAGAAGCTGATCTGTTTTGTCAAATGGCTGGTCAAGGGTATGTAACATGAAGTTTTTTTTATCAGTTTATTAACCCGATATCTAACACGTACAGAAATTGCAAAAATGTGAAAATAAAAGTGGAAAAATCCCTGAACAAATGGAGCACCGCAAACGCAAAAAGAAACACCATATTGGATATATATTTCAAAGACCCGTTAACAACACTCAATTAATTATAAAACAATATATAAGAGGTGGATGTACCGGATAATGTTAAAACAAATTCATTAGTTTGAATAATTATGAGACATATGGTACATTTTTTTAACTTTGTCTATACAAATTATCCCAAACTTCTGCTGATGTTAATAATAATGTGTAAAGCACATTTCAGATGTTTACATAACCTAATAACTAGGGCATTAAATAATACTTGGGTTGTAAGTATTATAATTATGAGCTGCGCCATGAGAAAACCAACGTAGTGGCTGTGCAGTCGTAGTGGCATCCGCGCAGTCTGGTCAGGATCCATGCTGTTCGCTTTCAAAGCCTATTGCAAATAGAGAAACCGTCAGCGAACAGCATGGATCCTGACCAGACTCTGGAAGCATGCTGGTCGCAAAGACACTGTGTTGTTTTTCTCATGGCGCGGCTCATATAATAAAGGTTTATGTCTCCAGTTCTAATATGAAGGTACGACTTTGTATGTTAAGCATATGGACATGAATATGGTAAGCATATATTTTGGAAAATGTGTGAGAGTTATTTTTATGGGGGTTGGGGAAATAACATTACCTGATTGAAAAGAGCAAACGTGATGAATGTTTTTTTTCCTATAATTATGTTTTAAATTGTACTGAATTTCTTCTTATTTACAGCGACGTTGCAGAAATATCAAGTGGTTTTGAAAGAAGAAAGCGTGGCATAAATCCGGTCACATTTGAACCCATGACGTAATTAGCTGATTATTTACTTACTAGTTTTTTGCTGCACTACTTTTGAATTTTTTTTCAAACATAAGTCATAAAAATAACGCATACCATTATCATTTAAAAACAACACTGTTAATGATGGCTGTTGCTTATATAGATATTGTTTGCTACTGTAAAAATTAGTATTATTGATTTTGATAGTGAATAGTGATTTGTTTTAATGATTTGTAAACACACCTAATATTTAATGTCGTTTGCTACTGTGTAACTTAAGAATGATTGATTATGATGGTGGTTAATGATTTGTAGACACCTCATATTTACTATTGTAAGTCAAGCTGTATTTATATATTTTTTCAGAAACTGTTTTCCCCTGAGACTTAAGTGCTCTATGCCAGGTATTATTTTAATACCCCTTTTGCACGACTCGCATACTTGAATGTTACCGATCTGTTTGATTTAGTTGAAAGTTTTAATTTAAAAAAGTAGATAACCACACAATTTTTTCATAGCGTATATAGTCATTAAAGCAGTAAATTGACAAAAATTACTTTTAAATCCAATATTTCAAAAGAAATTATAATGTAGATCAAGATGGTACCTTGAGGTCTTAAATTTATAAATGACATTAATTTGAACTTAAACTAAGACTATTAATGGTCTTTAATAAAATAAAGCAGGCAAAATATAAATAGTCTTTCTTGGAAATAGTAGATTAATTAAGTAAATGTAAAATTCTTTCTCGTAATATCTATTTATTACTTCATAAAAGAATGTGGCACCACGATGATACAGGACAATTTCATTCAACCGTTCGTGATAAACGGAAGAGATGCGTCTATCGAAGAGTGGCCTTGGTATGGACATCTACGTCTGAATGGAACTTTTATATGTGGATTGTCTCTCATTGATCCGTTATGGGCAATAACAGCATCACACTGTTTCGGAAGGTATGTCCCAAAAACACGTTTCTGAATGCTTGACTGGTAACCGTTGCTTTGCGTAAGGACAGTATAATCAGTAACAATTTGCTGATTAAAAAAGTTCTTTCAAATATTGAATAATTTATAACATCCCTTTGCAGAAAACGGAATCAAGCATAAACGTAAGCAGACGTCTACCGTGTATTATGTTGAAGGGACTACATGATAGCAGTAATAACACTGTTTGAAGTTACTTGTTGCCCAGTCGGTTATGAAAGATAATATAATCATTGGAAGCAGACGAAAGACTATTCGTGATTGTAAAAGGTACTATACACTTCACACCTTAGGAACCAGCTTACGTGGAAACATTTTAAAATATGCTTTAATAGACTCGAACAGATTTAAATACAATGAATTAATTCTGTAAAGAGGCCCTTCGCAAGACCGTAGTTGATGATGAAATCTAAACTCCTTTGAAGTTTGTAGTAATACTTAAAAGTGAGATTTCTAAGAAGTCAACCTTTTCAAAACTGAAATATTTATTTCCTCGACAGATATTCATTCCACGTAGTTTACACTGTCAGTTTTGGAACGGACAGCACAGGCTCTGACGGTGAATGGCATCAAGAAATCCCTGTCCAAGAAATGTTTGGTAAGCCCTTAAAAGATGTTGTTTAAATTTGTCAAACAATCTTACGATAATAGTTTTTCTGTGTTTTGTCTTACACTAAAACTTGGATTTATTCATATTCTTAAACAATATACTTTGTGTATTGCGAAAAATTGATAGTATCCAGTTATCTCAGAAAGTGTATTTGTAAGATAAACAAAACCAGACAATTTGAAAAAAAAAATAATACATACAACACGAATGATTTGATTTGAAAAAAAAAATGCAATTCGAAGGATCAAAACCAAAGATGCGACTTATGCTGCATGGATGGCTGCACTCTTTCCTCTTGGACTTTCGTTCTTGGTTTGTTTAGGATACTGTTTAACAGTGAAAGCAATTTTTTGTCCGGAATACTAAGATTTTATCTTTTGATTAAAACTGAAGTCCTTTTTATATTTTCGTTTCTATAGTATGACTCAGATATAATTGAACACTGATGGTTATATTTATTTGTTTGTTTAGAGAGTATGCATTTTTTATTAATGATTTCTAACCAACAAATTTAATAAATATGTAGTTAGGTCAATACGAAAGATACAGTAAAATTGATAAAATAGAATTATGACTATTGATGAATGTTTTATAACTTCCACAGAATATGGTTATATTACCTCACCTTGGCTTGTGCATGACATCACCTTGTTGAAACTCAAATATCCAGCGCTAATAAACAATTTCACGAGACCCGTCTGCATGCCCACTATGACGTCACTTAATGACATCAGAACACAAGGCCCCTTTGCAGAATGTTTTGTCATAGGTCTAGGAACGTCAGAAAAGCTTTTTGCAGGTAATATTTTGGATGTATCGGAAGAACATACTATTAATGTTTGATATGGATCCTTTTCAAAAGTGTTGTGTATATCCTGAATAGTTCAGTAGTTTTATTTTCAGTTTGGATAAAAATGTATGGTGCGTTTAAAAGCTAAACTATTGACATCATTTCATAAGAAACGAACAGCTGGCATGATTAATACAAAGAATAATTGAACTTTTCGAAATAAAGCCATATCGATCTGTTTTCAACACAAATGCCATGTGTAAAACTACGTCTGTCTCTATTACCGGCGACCGAAATAAAATACAATTATTGCTAAATCTCACATAAAGCATTTAATTACAGACCCTACGTCAGCTGATCTCCTCCCAGACGTCTTGCAGAAGAAACAAGTACAGGTTTTGACAAAAGAATATTGCACAGAAAGTTGGACCCCTTTAAGTCTGTATCCGGATAGCTTCCCAGAGAATGTTGTCTGTGTTGGCACGGAGAGTCCGAGTTCACCGGTGTGTTTTGTAAGTAACTGATTTTGTTATACCACAGAGAGCCCTAGTTAGTCATTAAATATGCCTAAGTGTACATCGTGCTTTGTAATTTAATGTAAGGCTAGAAATTATCCGAATTGGTAAAATAGTAAAGTGGAAAACCACAGGTCGCTCAACACGACACAAAAGAAAATGTTGCAGGTTCGGTTTGAAACTCAAAACAAACAGAAACACAAACAGAGAGGATCAATGTTCATCGTTTTGTTATGTGCTTTGCTTATATTCTGTTGTTGTCGGTATGTCGGTCTGTAGAGCATTTGCTTTAAGATCAATAATTAGAGAATACTCGGCGGTCTCTCTGTAATCAAGGATCAAAGAATTATTGTCAGTGATCAGTAATGTCCCCAACTGTTTTATTGTAAACATTTCATAGGTCCATGTCACAGGAACTCGAGACTGAAAACCGATTATCCGTTCAAAAAGATGTGCCCAAAGTCGCCCAACTTCTTAGGACGATTTCCTGTAGTCAGTAGTATGACTGCGTTGTTTTGGGGTCAGTATGTCAATGGTCAAGTTACAGTGACCTTGAGACTAAAAATGCTTTCTGCTCAGTAACGATGGAATACTCTAGCCTATAGTCGACAATGTATCTAACTTCTTTAGATGATTGTCCGTGGTCAGAAGATGCTCCCTACTGTTTTGGGGGTCTGTAGGTCAAAGTCATACTGATGTCGATACTGAAATTATTTTTTGTTTATTGAGTTGCGAATGTTTCGACACAGTTCGAAAACTACAGAGTTACAATTAAACCGATGCTAGGAGACCTGAGTGGGGTTACATTATTCATGACCACTCATGAACAAATCCAATCAAAACAAGTCTGTTTTATTTTACTTGCATACTGAGCTTCCAAAGGATATATGCTATAGATTATATTTCTAATGATGATTGGCTGTGGTTAGTAGACGAGCAGGTTGTCCCTTTTTTGGAGTCATTTTGTCAAAGGTCAAAGATTTCGGAAATGAAAATGGACAGACGGTCATTGGGGGCATACGTGTTTTAAAATTAGCGCTTGTTTTTTAATGTAAATGGTCACCTTCATAGATAATCCGCGAGCAGCATACTGTTTTTTAAGTGTAAGATTATTTGGCTGCCAGTGGTGACATAGGATCCCTTTTATGTTTGAATAAAACGACATTTTGAACTCATTAAGGATCAGAACGAGGGATATTAGTTTTGTAAGTACAGTTTATACAGAATAAAAAAACGTCCTCTTTTCGTAATTGCTAATATGGCACCAAGTTCCTATGTAAATCAAAACAATGAAATTAATTATAAAATATCATGAAATGTAATGTGATACTGCCCTCGGTTATGTATCTTGCAAACTGAATTCATGAGGACAAAATATTTATTTTACGACGTATAACCGTTTTGTATCACCGTTTTTGAAAAAAAAAAGGACGTAATATGCAAAAGCGTTGTCTATCGTCTATCAAATGATTTAAAGAGAGAAAGTACAGTGACTACTGCTTTTAAACTGTACAGAACGACTGTGCACCACCTGAGGGGGATATTTCTTGGTTTGGAGCTCATTAGGTCAAAGGTTAAGGTCAAAGTGACTTGAAGACTTAAAATGATTTTCGGATACTATGTCATAAAGTTTCTTAGCTACGACTTTTAATCTTCTCACGGGTGGAGGGGTTAATAGGTCAAAAACTGTGACGGAAAATAGTTTCAAGAATCTTTGTCGTGAAGTATTATAGCAACGTTAATGGCTTTCAAACTTTACATAATGATTAAGTATTGCTAGAGACAGATCCCTATTACTTTTAGGTCAAAGGCGTCATGTCATAGGGATAATGCTTGACGTCGGCTTTTTATTCGATTCCGGACTCTTAAGTCAGCAAGTAAAATAACTACAGCTTTCAAACTCGACAAAATGATTAATAACCACTTCAGAAAAATCGTTATTGATTTTGGGGCTGTGGCCTTTAGATCAAGGTCACAGGGATACACTCATCTCCCATCCTTATGTTTTCTACTTTCAGTTCATGTTTGTTATACTGTTTCTTACTGACAATCAAGCGCATCTGTTTTGGCTATCTTCTTTACTTGCTGTTCAGGCACTGGTTTCTTGGTATCGCTTTTCCAAGACTTAAAGTGAAAAATATACAAATTATTTTTGTTTACATAATGTTTCTTGTACGTCCGTTTTTAGAGTACCAAAATAATTGCTAATTAACTAGCAATCAAAGCAAATTCGCCTCGATAGCCTAGTGGTAGAGCGTCCGCTTCGAGTGCGGGAGGTCGTGGGTTCGATCCCCGGCCGCGTCATACCAAAGACGTAAAAAATGGTACCAGTGGCTCCCTTGCTTGGCGCTCAGCATTAAAAGGGCAGAAACTGGCCTCTTCTCTCATACCCTCGTGGCGATGGGTTCCATCAGGAATGAGGTGTCGAGAGTGATAAATATAAGTTGTAGAACTTCCTTCACAATCGACCTAAAATAAATTATGTATAAACTAAAGCAAATTCGGTTTGAATTAGTCTGTTTAAAACAGTTTTCTGCAATACATCTCACTCCCATTTCCTCCGCACCTGCCTTTGCACTGGCTTCGTCGGAACTCTGTTATAAAACATGGAGTAGGCTCCGTTTTCCCAGGCGGCCATAAATAATATCAACACTAAGTACTGGGATACAGTATACTCTTTTGTTATATATTGTTTCGATTCTAATATGTTTGGTTTGTGCAGACAGATAAATTTCTTAGTCCCTATAATAGGATGACCTGGCATCATTGTGTATTCTAATTATTAACACGGTTTGTCATGTTAGAATGTCATATCATATACATGTGTAATTATTAATGGCCTTTGCTGTTTTAAAATGTACCTTAAATTATTTCTACTCAGGGTGATTCTGGTGGACCTCTTGTCTGTAAGGCGAACAGTGGACGGTGGGAATTGTTTGGTTTGGTGAGTTTTGGGTACAGAAGTTGTTTCCATGACCTCATACCGACCGTACTGACCTCAGTGGCAAATTACAGAGAATGGATTAAAGATGTGACAGGTCTTTTTTAAAGATGTAAAGAAAACGTAAAGCAAATGTTGAAACATATCTATATTAGTTGTTTCCTAGCTATGAAATCTAATTCACTTGGTTTTGTTAAGTTGAATCCTAGCTGATAGTTTTAAATCGTTTCCTGTTTTTGCGACCGAAGTCCTAGTTTAAAGGTGTCTCCTGTAAAAGTCGCCAGTCTATGGTGCTGGACATACCTCAACACTATTGTACATCACAATATTGATATGGTAAACAGTAGGGAACTTCTGTAAATACTACAAACAAAATTAATTTGTTGGACATTTAAGGATTATACTAAAAAGGTGTAGCTAAAGTCTTTCATTATTAGATAAAACAATAAGTTTTGCTACATAATCTATAAACTGTACATAAAATGCTTACCATTTGTGTTTGCTCCTTTACTACCAGGTTCTATATTTGAAAGTACTTTATACATTTTTTTCAAAAATAATGGTAGAAGTTTGGAGATAAGTCCACCTTGATAATCGAGGAAGTCTTATAAGCTTAACCTTTACCCTGCTAAGTTTCTAAAATGGACTGGCCCGTCATTTATTTTTGGCAGGTCCACTTATTATTCAGAGGGATGTTTATTGCAAATTTACTGACTTATAGCGAACAGTCCGTGCAGGCTGATCTTGGTCTGCACTGGTCGCTAAGGCAAAGTCACTTGCCGCCAGCAGGCTTAATGTAAACAGATAAAACAGTATAGATATACTCCAGCCACGTCTTATTTCAACTGTGTTTTTTTAGGTTTGAAGCTTGGACAATAACTGTACCTGCTATCAACTTTGTTTAGAATGGAGAAGAAAGGCGTAGACAGTAAACAGCGTGTTGTACAGATTTATAAAGATGTATAGAATTTTCCTATTCTTTTATCTGTTATGTTGCTTTCATTTATATTCGAATTAATAAAACTTCAATCAATTAATGAAGTGTTGTTGGGAAAAAGGGGAACACTCCCAGTGTGACAATGAATATTTTGTTATATTACATAATATCTTGAGCTCTCAATATCTTATTTTGAAGGTGCCAAGTAGTATCTCGATCGCTCGACATCTTTTCTCAATTTATGTCATGCGTCCGAAATATTTCAGCGCACGAGATTATAAGTCGATGGCTCGAGATAAAATTCGAGCGCTTGAGATACTATATCATGCGTTTGAGATGATATCATAGATATCAGATACTTCGAGATACTTTGAGACTGAAACAAGGTACCTATGGTGACTTTAGATCGGTCACATCGGGTTTTAAGGCTAAACGATGTTAAAAAAAAATATACGAAAGGAAGGACGCCCACTAGCGACTTTGTTGTGTACAAACAAAATAAGTTATACTTTCCCCAGTGATAACACGATTCCCGCCGAACCGCGAGGACGAGTCCATTTTATGATAACTGATGAAATAACATTTCATTATGCTTGCACATTTCTTGACAAGTTAATATTAGTATTTGTTTCAGTTAGTATACTGCAACATAGCTCAGTAGGTTTCTATTTAAAAGAGTGATTAAGGTGTACTACCTAATGTACTCCACATTATCATATACCTTGCTAAGAATATAAAATATACAAGAGAGAATATAAACGTCAACTTACTAAAAGTTATACAGGAATATTGATTATGCAATCCTTTCTGTCGCTTAAGAAATGAATATTGTATAAACTGAAAACAAATGTTGGCAATATGAATGCTCACCAAAACATACAGTTTCATTATATTGCGATTTTCTCTATATTGTGTAAATTATCCGCTTAAACCAGTTATTTATTTCTTGTCAAATATTGATATGATAATCCAGGCAAGGGCAATGAGCAATACATGTAATATAAAATACATTGAAGTGTGACACATTTATACCATGCACACAATGAACTAGGCAGTAAATATCAGCGATTAGTTACAATACATTTCCTTTCATTAAATAATTAATAGCATTGATATATTAAGAATTATTAAATGACAACTGCCAACCATACTTAGCAATTAGAGTAATTAAAATCCATAATGAGGAATTTGACATCATGTGTTTGGCCTATTTTTACTTCGAATTAATATAGTGAGTCGTAAGTTGTGTATTGGTGTCCATAGTAATGGTCTGTACTAATTAAGTTTGTATGATGTAATATGCGGTTAACACTATGATAAGCAGTTCTGAAAACTCACTGGGGGCTGTCCTCTCTCCTGTGTTATAAGACCTTTGTGTTTCGGTGTTTGCTTGGTAAGTAAAACTAGTTTCCACCGTGTGAATGCCCTGCATTCGCATTTTGCAATGTTAACCTAATATTGTTTTTAATATATATTCCACTGCAAGACTTCTTAATAGGAATGTAATTCAGGGCTAACATAAGCAGTGAATCAAAACATTACAGCGGGAAGAATGACATATTATTTAAAGACAGATCCATATTTTCATTATACGCCTATTTTTCGTTAATAGTTTTTCCAAGACATTTTCAATGCCGTAATTTATTTTCAAGATCAACGACCATGTTCTCCTCGAGGGTGTAGCTCGAATATTCTAATCCATGTTCAGCAAACCCAGCGACTTATATTTTGTTTGTATTGCATACCCTCAACTCCATTTCAAATATATTGATGTTATATTATATTTAATTTCGTCTTTGAATGGCAAGCTAAAAGCAGTATAATTAAGCAATAAATATTAGAGACGATTGCAAAATGGAATTAAAACGTTACATTAAGTTTTGCACGAATGCAGATTAAGGTAGTGGAGCTGTAATGACAGTCGATAATTTCCGTGTGATTACGTATTATTGTATGGTGTTTCGGGATTCTTCGGGCAATAATGTAGCCCATACGAACACCTGCTTGTCCATTTATACAGGAGAATTCCGATATCGCTAGAAAGAATACGTAAACGCACGGATATTATCGATTTTTATTTCGTGTTCACTTACTTAAACCACAAACCAATATCAGTTTATTATATATCAAATCATTCACACAATACATTTACACGTAGTAGATAAAAACATATTCATTACGTCATAATATGAATTTAGGTGTTACCTAAAAGGCAGAGCTCCCTTGAAAAACTACCAGTGCCCTATAAAAATTTAAAGGAGTGGTGTTATTGCAGTGGCTGCAAATATCTGGAATTATGGATCCGTTTTAGGACGTTTATGTTCTATTAGATCTATTACAATTATTTCTATTATTGACAATTCATGATTTCTGAATGCATATAAGTTTGTTATGTCTTAGACTGCATTAAGATTAAATCTCGACATGTGAAAACTCGACAAATATTCTAAACAAAATAAAGTTCGGTATAGATTTACATCTGCACCAATTGCAAGATGAAGAGAAAAACTTATTTGAATAATTTCTGTTATTCATATTAAAACGTGCTGCATCAACAATTTTACATAAATTATTATCATAGAAACCAGTCACAAATGATAACTGCTTCAAATTGAAAAGCTTGGACTGTGAAATTTTTAAACCTAACAGAATTTCATTAGGCCTATAGCCTAAAAACTTGTGTCTCTTTTCATGTGAATGTTTGGAAATGAGGACTTAATGTCCAATTCTAAAGTTTATAGAGATCAGAATTTACGTAATCCTGGGATCGTAGACAGTGACTATTGTAATTCTTTTTAATGTCATTATTGTCAAATTACGGGGGTTTTTTTTGGAAGGAAGAATGGGTCCAACTTTCGGGCAAAAATACTGCTATGATAGACGTCTGGTATGGGAGAATGACGAACAATCATTTACATGTACAAAGCTTGCTTAAATTCAAAAGAGATAAGCCATTTTTAAAAGTTAATGATCAGAATTTTACTCAGAGAAAAACACTGCCGAATTTCTCGACAACCCCTGTTTAATTTACTGAACTGCTAAGTTAACAGTCTTTTGGGGGTTTTTTTAAGGTTAATCTTTTAGCTCTATAGAGTAGGGATGGTAGTAGGAACCTTTTTGATGTTTATTGATAATTCTCATCATTTTGTATTAGCCAATAGTTTATTTCCTAGTGATTTTAAAGATATTGGATGAAATATATGTGAAAGTAGAGAAGAGCAATATGTGCTTTTCAGAGCACAACGCCTGTTAATTTTGACCCCAAAACATTTTTAAGTTATATCTACTGTACAGGCAACTTGACATCAAAGCAAAACGCTTGTTAAATTTTCACATGAATTACTTTTGTTACAATATTTTCAAAATTCATGATAAATACAATAAAAAAAAATAGTGAAATAAAAAAAAAAGAAATTAAAAAAAAGAATGTCTTTTTCTGGTGGGGAACAAGCTCCCGACCTCTGGATTTCAAAGCGAACGCGCCAGTGGAACTATGACGTCATACCTCACAAACATATGTATATATAATAAATTTAAGCAGCGTGAGGAAAATCATTCCACATTGAAAATATTGTTGTTGTTTTTTTCTACGTAGGAAATATATTTAGTGCTAATTTCTTATTACCAAACGCTCTTTTACATTTTTTATTCAATGCTCAAAGCAGTAAGCGAGACGCTTTTGTCATCCGTAAACAGCAAGCGTCTACTGACTCCGATAATTACTATGCGCATACTGTACTGGAAGAACCCCGAACAGCACCGCTTCCAAAAAGTAGAATCTACCACGAGTTTTCAACTCAATAGTATAAACGATATTCATTTTCCTTTTCACACGTCTAACCGTAATGCGACGCTGTCGGCGCCTTTTCGCCGGTAGCTCTGCTAATAAGTGTTCAGTAAGTACAATGCAGATCAAAGATCAAAGCTTGTTCAAGGCTTTTCTTTTATGAAGAAATAACATCAAGAAAAGATAAAAGGTAAGGGTAGATTTTCCGGAAGCATAGAGCTCCCAAAACAAAGCCATAGAGCAAATATATTTCAGGGCTGAGGATTTTGTTTATACTTCAATAGTTTGCATTTGAATGGGTTATATTCATTACAAATGTAACATTTCTACGAATGCGAACATAGAAACCATGTATAAATGAATATTTTCCATTGCTGACCATTCAACCTGATAATAAACATAAATCGTCAATATTTTCCATATAGACGTTTTAATTTTCATATCTGATGCGTGATGTCATCTGTAAAGTCATGTTCATGTTTGTTGTTTAAAACGACGATATTTTCAAATTTACTCAGATTTAAGAACAAAATATATATTACATGATATTAATAAGAATAGATGCGTATGTAATAAAAATATTATCAACATCGAGAAGTATACGGAACTCATGCATAAGTTCTTGATACATAACTAATAACCTAAAAATAGTGGGTAAATTCAAAAACGACCCAAAGTTATAGATGTTCTAGTGATTTGGAACAGCGGGTAGTATTAATATCATATATATCTTAAGCCGGATAAATAAAAAAAACAACACAATTTTCCACACCAATTAAGGATGTTCGGTAAGTGAAGCGTGTAGATAATTGTCACAGTCGTGAATAAATATGTTTAGATATAAATTAGTGCATGTAAAAATGCCGCGACGAGGTCTTTAATAACAGGATGTGAAGGTTAGGATTGGCGGTGTAGCATACAACACCTTTATTTGAAAAGCAATCATAATGCATGTTCATATGTCCATTGCCGTGTATATCCGAACGTAATTATATTAGGGGAACCTTTGAGGCCAACGTCTTTCGTTATAATAATTATTCATGAAAAATTGCCAAATATTGTGATTGGTTTGGCTACAACTAGCATTTCTCATAAACGGAGAGAGCGACGTATATATATATATATATATATATATATATATATATATATAATGTTTTGCTCATACCAAGGCCACCGCACGCTGTAGGGTTGCAGCGCGATGATTGCTCAATATCCGTGTGATTTTACGTGTACTGCGCGGGCAGCCTTGCGGCAGCTGTGCGATGGCCGCGCGAAGGTCCCACGTCTCTACAATCTCCGGACGATGCCCGTGCGGAGATTGTGCAATGCCGCCTACGACAAGTCTACGGGCTACGGGCTACGGGCTTACGATTTTGTTTAACATTTCGCTAAACAAAACCGTAGAGGCTGTGGAGTCCATGAATCCGTATGAAAACCGAACTACCTCTTCCTGCCTTCGCATGGAGGCCGCCACTCGGAAAGGAGGATACGGGCAGTCTACGGGCTCCGCAGATGCATCGCAGGCCAAATTGGCATTAGGTATAGTATTGTGTACATACATAGTGAGTAATTGCGATATTTAAATTGTCGTCATTACGAACATTCAAGGGAATTTTCATCGATTACCAGAAACGTCATTGAACAGGATATTATGTTAACTAGACAGTTTTGAGAGGTGAATGGGTCTTATGTTTCGCCGAGCACTTTATGGTGTTGTTTACGCTGTTTCTTTTGCAAAAGTATATAAATAAATGTTAACGTTATTTAGAGTTGCTTTTTATGTTAACTTACATGTCTTTGGGTAGTTTTGAGTTTTACATGTGACGGCTTCTCTTACCATTGCGTTTGTTAGGGTTACTTTAATTTATACTGTGCTGTGACTCTGGAACAAGTAGGAGGATCATGAAGAGTGTGTTTTGATGCGCACAATAAACTGGTTTAAGCTCCGTGGTGGTGTTTTTGCCACGGTTCCAGAACGGTTTCCCCATTGCGCTCCTTTAATTGTTCGTTTCGTCTCCGCTGTCTGTTTTTTGTTTTGCTCATGTCTTTGCGTGCACGTGCACCTACGTGTGTGCTTGATGGTCGTGCGTGTGTATATGCATGCAATACCGTTGATTGCACTTTAAAGAAGCTGCGGTATAGGGACATATCTTTTCCTTTTGGAAAATTTTAGTTGTTTTCTAACGCAACACTGCGTGTCTCGCCGATATCTTGATGCGTTCTGAAATTTGGAATTCGTTTACTAATTGACAAATATAATTTTGGCATTTTATTGTCTGTGGACTAAGTATTTAAAGCTATATAGGCAAACTCTCAGTGTTGCGTAATAAGTGTAAATTCACTGAATACCTGAATTATTGATGACTGAGGGAAGATATATACTGTACATATGACTAATCTAATATTTTTACAGACGTTGTGTTATAATGATGTCAATATGCAATAAAGCAAAAACATATTAAAACATTTTATTGGCGAGCATGATATATGTACAATCAGAGTTATTTCTAAATATAACAAGAGCTGCCGGAGGATAGCAACGCTGGACTATTCAACAGCCTTTTCAACTGAATGAAAATAAAAGTTGAAAAAGGGGCATAATGTTGTAAAAATGTAAATCAGAGTTATGTAACCTGTACAATGCATGTATGATCGTCACGTTGAACAAGTGTTGGTAGTTTCAATACATTTCCATTTCCATTAAGTCGGTAACGAGCTACCAACTTACATACAAAACTTTAACCAAAAATTAGTCGGAAAATAGGCATAATTTTGTAAAAAGCAAAATATAGTTATGGAACCTGTGCAATGTGAGTCAGTTCATCGCAGTGAATAAGTTTCTGAAGTATCAATTCATTCCCATAAGTGGTTACTGAGATACTAGCTTACATACTAAAACTTAACCAAAGTGGGTCGACGACGCCGACGAATGGGCGAATACAACAGTTTTTTCTATTCTTCGAATAGACGAGTTAAAAAGACATGCAGGCACTATAAACTGTCGGAATTATCTTTTTATTTGCATATGACAAAAGCATTCTGAAAAAGAAGTAACTTGTATAATTGCAGTGTTTGTAGGTCTGTGTGTTGAAATCGCTACCGCTGATTGATAGATGGGATCAGCTCCCCAGATTGTGCTACTGGCCGACCTATAGTGAAGTGAAGCTATTCCGGTCTAAAGATGAACTTTTGAAATTATCTTCTCCTCACTGTTCGCTTGCTCAGAAAAAAAAGAAGCAAAAGAAGATACAGTTTATATATTATAACCAAAGCTAGGTTGGGGAAATTATGGCAATAATGCATTTACCGAATCCATTGCTAAAATATATTTTCAGAACATTTTAAGGAAATTGTGTTTTTATCTTATTTTATTTGTTATACGTATACCCACTCAATAGTTTATTTCTCGTAAAATATTGCTCGAGGAAATTACCTATACATTTTTGATAAAACGTTTTCGAGATAACATAATTTGACATTTTTATAAGCGGCGGCAGTAAAGTTCAAGGATTGGTTATTATCAAGTTCATATTGTTGAATAACTGAGTATTTTGATACATTAAAAATATCTAACGGTTATAATCAGTCTGCTTAACGGCTTTAAACGGATTACAGCTATAAGTATGAATAAAAAGTTTAGCTGATTCCTTTTGATCCAGTACCGTGAATCTTAGATTGTGTCAGTGATCATTGTTAATACTTATTGTGTGGGTGTGGTGGGACATGTGGCAAATTTATGCAATCGACTGGGACTTCGCTGTTTTGATATTTGCCTTTTATCTTGTTTCACCGGGTATTCACTACATGCACAGTAGTATATGGTTCATTGGATTAAATATTGCAAGAACTTTAAGATATGTCCCAAGGGTATTTTGCATCAATGATTCCATCAATAACTAATCTCAATTGAAAAAATAAATAGTTTATACTAATTATATTCATGTAATAGCGCACGGTTATGGTCATGTTTTAACTTTCCATCTTTAATAAAAAGTATAAACGTTCGCTGTCACACCATGCATCTCTCAGACACGATGTACAGCCGAGTAGCACCACTGATCTTTACGGGCGAGCTTGTTGATCACGCCAAAACGTTTTCCAATCCTAAGAGAGTTCTGATTCCACAGAAGTGCGAGGTGTCTGATTCAAAGTCATCAAACCAGTTAGGCGCAGAGGACCGCCTCCACCCCTGTCCCCAACTCGACCTTTATGATGTCTAACGATAGAAGTGCTTTTTAGATTAGATAAAACATTCAGAACGCATATTCTATTCTTGCTGTCCTTAGATTTATAAGGTGAACGTGAAAAGTAAAAGTGTGTGTATCTTAGTTAATTATAATCGCTACTGTTTACTGTTCCAATTCCAGAAGATTTCGCTGACATGCAAAGTATATTACTGTCGCAAACGAGTTCACTTCCATCGGGGGGGGGCGGGGGGGGGTAGGTGGTCTACGAATGTGCACATCGCAAACTATATATCAAAATGTTTGTAAGAGTCTTAAGTTTCCAAAACCAGTTGATGCCAGAATGCAAGTGGTTGGCAAAGTGCTCAAATTCAAGATGGCCGCCAATATGGCCGCCGAAAATTAAAAATCATTCTGTACATATTGACTGGACAATATATTTCAAATTAAAGCCATCGTCCTAGTCTTATACTAGTTTCCGTTGCAGAATAGATTAAAACATAGTATATTTCACCTTAAACTAAATTGAAATAAATTCTTACAAAATATGATGGATTTTGCGTGCAAAATGATCAGAAAAATTGTTGTTTTACACATTCTTTTAATAATTCTACCACTTTTAATTACTTGATTACTTGATTATATTTTACAAGTTTTATGCTTTATAATGTTCAGAATTTCATAAACTATATCATAAGTATTTGACATGACAACTTTTAATTAAATTATTATCTGTTAATCCAGCAATCAAGGGCTAAGTAAACAGCTTAGTAGGTGGGGTAAATCTATGTACACTTACATAAAATATGTGTAATACTTTAAGATTCATATTAAGTAATGGTGCAGGTTTTTATGCCCCCGGCTTCTACTGATGCGGGAGACATATAGTGATTGTCCTGTCCGTCCGTCCGTTTGTTCGTCCGTCAGTCCGTACGAGGTTAACCAGATGGGACCGTTTCGTCTAGCATCAGTACCCTAACTAGAATGACTTGATACTAATGCAGATAGAACCTGTGACCATTCCTCATCTTCAGACCTCACCTGACCTCAGTTTGACCTTGACCTTGAACTTGACCTCGTTTTGGTTTTAGGTTGCTTTGTATCGACAAGGATGCCACCGGGGGCATCAAGCGTTTATCGAACGCAGCTCCTAGTTTAATGTGCAAATTGTTTTTTTTCTTGACGGAACAAATACGTGAAAAAGAACTATTACATGAATAAAACGTGTCCTATATACCAACATTAGTAAAACTAAGTTACCTAATTGGTGTGGGTAATCAGTAAATGATGAAAATATATCATTTTCACATTATGACACGGTTCGATCTTTAAGTAAACGTATGTTTGCTAAAAGTAACTAAAACAGGCTGAAATGTAAATTCGAAGATTAAAACAGCATTTATTAGAATATTTCTTTAGCAAATACATAAGATACTGATTTAAACTCATTAACTGTTTGCTAGTCGTTTTCTTGTAAAAAGAGAGTGTAAAAATGATTAATATACAACATACGTAATAATGTCTTCACATTTTATGTTCAGTTGTAAGCTTGTGAGATATGATAATATCAGTAAAATATGGAATACTGCTCTGCAATGACATCTTTTTAATATTTGAATAAATAACCTTTAGAATGTTATTAAATTCTAAAAAAAAAACCAACATACATTGAAGACATATTGATTGATACAAACTGACACAATATGATTTAAGTAATCTACATGTAAGTCATGGTTTTGAAACAGCAACATTTTAATTTTATTTAGTTGTTATTTAAGAAAGCATATGTTTTCTCATACTTTGTAGTATGAGGTAATTATAGCAGAATAAAATGTAAAAAAGCCTTAAACTGAATAAGGTCTTTGAGAACATATGCAGGAAGCTATCTAGGCACTTTTTAATGGGGTATCTTTGTATACGTTAAATACGCACAACTCATACATAAACTGTATTTGCGATTTAAAGTTTACTTGTAAGACGTAAATAGTTTCTGTAAAAATAAAATGCTTACTTATATCTATAGAAATGAGTTCATCTTTGGGATCGCATCACGCGAATATTCAGAGGGGCCAAGCCCCCGTCTCCCGTATGTCTGATCCAGCAATGCATACATCTTCGAACCTTATGGGTGGCACGAGGGATCATACCCCTTACCGGAATACAAATGAAATTAATTCATCTTTGATATCGCATCACGCGAATATTCAGAGGGGCCGAGGCCCCGCCTCCCGTATATCTGAACCGACGGGTCAAGCAGCATCGAACCTCTATGCTGGCAAAGTGTGCCAGACTCCTGCTGCATATAGACCAGTTCTGACTATGGCATCAAGAGGTACTGGGAGACAAGTACCTCCGCTGGTACAAATGCGCCCACATCGGTTTCCGTGCCAAGTATTATTAGTAGTGGCACCGGAGGACAAGTACCTCAACATAGTACAAATACGCCCGCATCCGTGTCTTAATAGTGGTACAGGGGAGGGGGGGGGGCAAGTACCTCCGCTTGGTACGAATACGCCCTCATCAGCTTTTGTGTCAAATTATCTTTTGGGTGGTTCCGGGGAATGTGCCCAGCAGCAGGGTACAATTCGAGGGCTCGGCGCAAGACTATTCTAACTTGATATTTTACAGAAAATGGTTATTTCACATTTTCTCTTGTAAAATCTGGAATTACATAATTTTGTGAATTATTGCAGTTATATTCCAAGATTTTTTCATTTTTTTTCAAATTTCAAAAATATATTCCATCTCCAGTTATAAATTACTTTGTGCAAAACTATTCTAACTCAAGTTAGATTAGTTTTGCAATACAGTTTTATATTATTACTGACTACACATTAATGCAAAACTATTCTAACTCGAGTTAGAATAGTTTTGCAAACAAAGATAATGTAACTTAACTGTGATATGTTTCATGTAAGACTATTCTAACTAAACTTGATGATGTCATTACATGAGTTTATGATGTCATAGCTCTTTTGGCACTTGTGATTCCATTGTATTGTCTGAAAATGTCTGCCAGATTATGATTTTTTTGGGTTACCAATCTTTTATAAAAAGCAGAATAGAAGACTATTTTCTAAGACTTTAAGTTTTGTAAGTATCACAGTTTTCTTTTTAAAAAGGTCATAGTGTATATGAATCATGAAATTTTATATTATTCATTGGCACTTTATAAGAGGCGTAATTATTTTAGAAACAATATCACTCCTAGAGCGACACTAGTGATGGACAGCTTTTTATAGCTTACTTTGTATTGTGTCGTCTCAACATTTTCGCACAGTTCTCGTAACTGACCATAATTTGAATCTGAACTCACTCATCACATTCTTTTTTTTGTGACCTGTTTCAATGACAATTGTGTTTTATGCTTAGTTTGATGTTGTTTGATGAAGTACCTTGACAATGTGACAAATTCAATATATCGTAAATGAAATCATGTGCAAACAAACATTATGCAGTGGGACCAATCATGAAAGTCGGAGTGAGTACAATTGTTACAGGCCCATAGGACTTTGCTCTTGGTACAGATTTATAATAAGTTCCAAGATAGGCATCAGTGTTTGATTTTGCATTCCCCTTGTCACTTAATTGTGCATATATTTGAAATCCAGATGAGTGCTAAATAACTTTATTGGACTTGACGACCTGATTGTAGCTCAAAATCATTCATCAACTGTGCAGCTGATCAGAGTCTGTAGTGTTTGCTACATGGACATTTTAATCAAACCTAATGGTTTGAACAGCAAACCATGATACAGCATTGATAGTGATGTCTGATCTGGGTTTGCACTTAGACTTGATACTATATAAGTGGTTACCATTAAGTTACAATGGTACTGGAAACGTCCATATTTTTTTCAATAAACTGACGCCTGTAATTCATATCGGGTGCATAACATAATTTAATGTGTCATTGCATTAATACTTTTATTTATATCAGTATTTTCAATCTTATTCAGGCTACTGAACAAATTCATAATATTAAAATATTACCTTTATACGTGTAGATAGGTATGTAATACAAGGGTCATTATCTTTGCATTGGGAAAATATGCACTTGTTCTTCAGCAGAGAATATTACGCTTCTATCGCCGCGCAGTATTTCCATTGCAGAACTTGTGCATATGTCCAGATACAAAGCTAATTACATATATATACAGTGTATCTTTAATATATTAGCAGGTTGGACTACAACACCAGCGGACCGGGTTCGATTCCTGGTCACGGCTGATATCCCAACTAGTGTTCAGGGCTGGGTGATTTACTTAAATTGGTACTGTTTCCAGCAGTATCGGCCTAGACTGGATGCTGGGGAGGTAAATATGACACCTGCCGTGGGCTCGGCTGGAAACAAGGTGTTCCATCCATTCCAGGTGGGGACTTTCGTCGACTACCCACATTAAACAAGAAACTTTACCTTTACTTTTATCTCGTTTCGTCACTTTAGAAGTTAATAAACATAAAACTGTGTCACTACTGTTAGAATTGAAAAATGGTATGACACTGTTTCACTTACTTTACTTCAAAGAGCTTAAATAAATAACATTTTCAGGTTATTATGTTGTCTGTACAAGGTTCATATCATCAAGGACATACAAGGTACCATGGGGCTGGATGCAAGGGCATAGCCAAAAGGGTTACAGCAGTTATGCTTCTTGCAACTGCACAGTCTCCTATGTTATGGAAATCAGATGACTTAGACCACATTCTTGAAGCTGGCGATATATACAGTAAAATAGTCCTAGACAAATATCTACTAACATCTGACTCATCAAAAGTATTGATAGAAAGTTGTATACTCTATCAAAGTAGTCAATACATTATATAATATATATGCGTTATATTTTTTAAGATGTTTGCAACACAAATTTAAGACCTTTATGTGAATTTTTCACTTAGTGAAGGGCCAAAACTCTGGCCTAGCCAAGTAAAATCCCAAAATGAACACCTGATGCAATGTTTCATAGGCTATAAAACAATCCTCTAATGTTTTATGACTCTAGGTAAAGTACATTTTGACAAACATGTAGAAAAAAACTTTTATTTTTTTACTTAGTCAAGGACCATAACTCTGGCCAAACAAAGCGGAAAAAAAAAATAATAATTCAGGTGCACAAATTCACATACCAGATAATATTCCTGAATGATTTCATGAATCTAGGAGAATTTTTTAAGATAAAAATATATGCAACACATTTAGCACTTTATTTGTATCACTAAGTCAAGGACCATAAATCCAGTCTGGCTGAGTAAAATCCCAAACAGAACTCCAGGTGTGCAACTTCAGATGCTATTTAACAATCCCCAAATGTTTTACTACTCTTAAGTCAAATACTCTTTGAGATTCAAGTGACACAAACTTGTATCCCACTTATGCATATTTTTGACAATCAAGGGCCATAACACTAGTCTGACTGACAAAAATCCAGAACAAAATCCCATGTGCATAACTTCACATGCCAAACAATATTCCGATGATGTTTCATGACCCTATGATATATATACTTTTTAGACATATGCAACACAACTTTGCATGATAAATTATCTTTTTACTAAGTCAAGGGCCATAACTTTAGTCTGACTGAGTGATGTCACTAACAAAACCCCAAATGAGCAACTTTATATGCTAAATAATATTCCTGTTTTTTTCCATAATACTGGGTCAGATACTTTCTGAGATACATGCGACTTGGGCCCTTTTTATGCCTATTTTAGACTAGAAGTCAAGGGCCATAAATCTTGTCTGTGTGAGATCCAAATTAAAACCCCTGGTGCTCTGCTTCCCTTGCTGAATAACAATCTTGTGAGGTTTGATGATTTTGGCTGAAATACTTTTTTAGATAATTTATGAATGATACACATTGGGACGGACAGATGGAGGGACAAGGGTAACTCCTAAGACCAGAGCTTGTGAAATGCTTTTATGGGTTTTCATGTTTTGACTTTGAGTGCAATTAGCACTGGGAGCTTGATTTCTGTTTTGCTGATCAATATGGAATTGACTTTTTTAAATTGTTTTCATATTTAAAGGGTTTTTTTGGTTTGGGCAATTATTAGACAAGAGTGAAACAAAAATACCTTAATTTGCAATTTAATCATATTAGATTCACAAAGATAAGAGGTTGGATTTACATGGATAAGAAAACAGAATCACTGATATTTTCAGTGAAGTTGTTATTTACTTTACAAAGACAGGAAATCATATAAAAACAGATATAAGTATATTTATTCCTTTTTCAACTTGCATGTCATGCAGACTTCTGGAAATTCATCGGTCCGACGGACATGACCGGACAATTTTGAACAGGTCTGTGGTTTCTCAATCCGGATTTGGTCTGACTGACTGGCATTTATCGTACCCCGAGAACTGCAATATCTCGGACAACATATCAAAATGGCATCACTTACATATTATGCCGGGGCAGGATCGGGAAAGAAACATAAATTAACGCCCAACATAAGTGAAAGGAAACAAATGTATGAAAATAAAAGGGTTGACCAACATATTTAACGACTAAAAATGATCACACCTGGCTTGAATATGAATTATAATAAAGAAAAGCAACATATACGTGGTACACTGACATTTTCTTCGGTCCGGCATATTTTTTTTGGTCCGGCAGATTTTTAGGCATTGCTGGACCAAATGTCCGGCCATTTTTTCCAACTTTCCTTAAGTCTGGTCATGGTGCTAAAATGTTTCCACATTTCCCTAAAATCTCACTCTCCCTAATCCTAGCCGAGGGAGAAGTGACTTCTCCCTAAAATCTTAGCCTAGCTTAATCCCTGCTTAAAACAACATAAACATAGCTTCAGACAGGTTGAATGCAGATCAGCCAAATATTTCTTAGCAGAAATTTCAAGATCCGCTACTCCTTTGCTGGAGTGGTATTATATCAAAAGTCCATCATTTGTTTTATCTGCTTCTTCCGCATGACAAAACTGTTCAAACTGTTTCTAGACAGTGTTTTTGATAGATCTCTGCAATGAATGTTACTTTTCAGTGCACTTAACATTTCAGAGGGTCTTTTTCCTCTTAACACGCTTAACAGTTATTGTTACAGTTTTAAAGTTTCATTTGAAAAGGTCAATACATGATGTATTTGTATTAAAGGACACCCAGTTTTCTGTGTCTTAGATATTTTTGTGGAATCTCTTTATCATGCTTGATTTTACCAGCTGCTGAATGAAATGCAATGTAAGTCTAAATTATGCTAAAAAATGTAAGAAAATCCACATTTTGCTAGTAATTATAGTACAACTTTTACTGTAATAGCTTGGTACTTCAATTTCTATTGTACATGGGGATATATTTGCAAGAATTTCATTTTAATGATTTCAGTTATTTATGAAATCTTAACACTTGTGAATAACATTCTGTTGTATTTATTGCTAGAATGCTCTAAGAGAAAAAACTTGATTAGAAGTAAGAAATAAGCATAATTTGTTACTAAAGTCATTTATTTATAAAGATTTTTTATTTTATTGAAAAATATTGGGGTAGGGGCTTCAGGTTCCATTTTTCCTATGGGACTACTCATATATACCATTTTTCTTCATACAACATGAGTCTGCATGACTTAAGATATATTGCAGAAGTATTCAAACTGGAGTTAGAATTATTCTGCACTAAAAAATAATTTGGATTCAACATCTTTTTTTATGCAAAACTATTCCAACTTGAGATAGAATAGTCTTGCATAAAAAAATAGTTTTAAGTAGTGTGTGTTTCTGGTGCAAAACTATGCTAAGTTTAAAGATGTGTATAAAATCAAAATAAATGATTTTATTGAAAAACTGAAAGTGTTTAGTATCAGTTTAGCCTTTTAAGATGTACTGATGATGAGAAACAATTTATAAGGCCATATCCAAAACTACAACGCAATTTTTTTCACTTCCTGACTAATTTCTGAAAATCAAGTTAGAATAGTCTTGCGCTGAGCCCTCGAATTGTACCAGCATCCAAGTATATGCCGCTTTATCCTATGAGTGGGAGTGGGGTACTTGACCTTTATCATGTCAGTTGTACCAGTTTTGGGTACGGTACAACAATCTAAGGCTGAAATATGGAACAGGTTGTGTCCGCCCGACATAAAACAGTCCACTTTGGTACAACCACCCAATTATAGGGGAGGAGCAGGGCTGCAGGGCCCTACAACTGGTTCAAATGTGCCAGAAACTGTGCCCGCAATACATCCTACAGGTGGCACTTGGGATCAATCCCGTTCACTTGACGGGGGCCAGAATGCTATTGCTAGACCACCCTACCATATGGATAGCACAGGCGATCACCTCCTTCCTATTGACACAGATGTACTCGCAACAGTTTCTGCACCAAAACCCACAAGTTGCATTTGGAATAATATCCGTCCACCTGATCAAAACGCTGTGGTTTGACCAGCCTACCCTATGATTGACACCGGAGTTCAGGCCCCTAGAATTAGTACAAATGTACCTGCTATGGCTCCTGTACCACATCTCACCGGTGGAACAAACGGTGGTTCGATCCTTTCCACATGGAGCTAGTGACCATGTTGTTGCACAAACACCCTACTGTATGAGTGGCACACTTAGTACAAATATACAAGCTCCCTCTCGTGTAGCGCAACCCAGGGGTAGTCATTTGTGTCAACCCCTGGCACCCGGAATGTGTATCGTTGGGGTTCAATCCATTCCAACCAGTGTAGCTGGGTCCGGTCTGGCCTCAATCCCAAATACTACAGTTGCTGCACTGCCATCTTACCATACGACTGCGGACTTTGCGCAAATGCCCGCTAATGTATCTTTAGTGGCCTCGACACCATAAACTATGGTTGCTTCAATGCCACCTGATGCCGTGGCTAATCCTATGATCCACACCCCAGATTATGCAAATATGCATGCTAGGGCACCGTTCCAAGTGCCTGTCACAAGGGCACATATCTTACCTAGGATAAATGAGTCGATTGCGGCTCAGATCTTGTACCCTTGGGGAGGTTCAATTTATGTCATGCGTCCGAAATATTTCAGCGCACGAGATTATAAGTCGATGGCTCGAGATAAAATTCGAGCGCTTGAGATACTATATCATGCGTTTGAGATGATATGTTGAATGTTCGAGATACTTTGAGACTAAAACAAGGTACCTATGGTGGCTTTAGATCGGTCACATCGGGTTTTAAGGCTAAACGATGTTAAAAAAAAACATACGAAAGGAAGGACGACCACTAGCGACTTTGTTGTATACAAACAAAAGAAGTTGTACTTTCCCCAGTGATAACATGATTCCCGCCGAAACGCGAGGACGAGTCCATTTTATGATAACTGATGAAATAACGATTCATTATGCTTGCACATTTCTTGACAAGTTAATATTAGTATTGGTTTCAGTTAGTATACTGCAACATAGCTCAGTAGGTTTCTATTTAAAAGAGTGATTAAGGTGCACTACCTAATATATTCTACATTATCATATACCTTGCTAAGAATATAACATATACAAGAGAGAATATAAAGTTATACAGGAATATTGATTATGCAATCCTTTCTGTCGCTTAAGAAAAGATAATTGTATAAACTGAAAACAAAAGTTGGCAATATGAATGCTCACCAAAGCATACAGTTTCAGTATATTGCGATTTTCTCCATATTGTGTAAATTATCCGCTTAAACCGGTTATTTATTTCTTGTCAGATATTGATATGATAACCCAGGCAAGGGCAATGAGCAATACATGTAATATAATATACATTGAAGTGTAACACATTTATACCATGCACACAATAAACTAGGTAGTAAATATCAGCGATTAGTAACAATACATTTCCTTTTATTAAATAATTAATAGCATTGATATATTAAGAATCATTAAATGACAACTGCCAACCATACTTAGCAATTAGAGTAATTAAAATCCATAAGGAGGAATTTGACATCATGTGTTTGGCCTATTTTTACTTCAAATTAATATAGTGAGTCGCAAGTTGTGTATTGGTGTCCATAGTAATGTTCTGTACTAATTAAGTTTGTTTGATGTAATATGGGGTTAACACTATGATAAGCAGTTCTGAAAACTCACTGGGGGCTGTCCTTTCTCCTGTGTTATAAGACCTTTGTGTTTCGGTGTTTGCTTGGTAAGTAAAACTAGTTTCCACCGTGTGAATGCTTTGCATTCGCATTTTGCAATGTTAACCTAATATTGTTTTTAAAATATATTCCACTGCAAGACTTCTTAATAGGAATGTAATTCAGGGCTAACATAAGCAGTGAATCAAAACATTACAGCGGGAAGAATGACATATTATTTAAAGACGGGTCCATATTTTCATTATACGCCTATTTTTCGTTAATAGTTTTTCCAAGACATTTTCAATACCGTAAGTTATTTTCAAGATCAACGACCATGTTCTCCTCGAGGGTGTAGCTCGAATATTCGAATCCATGTTCAGCAAACCCAGCGACTTATACTTTGTTTGTATTGCATACCCTCAACTCCATTTCAAATACATTGATGTTATATTATATTTAATTTCGTCTTTGAATGGCAAGCTAAAAGCAGTATAATTAAGCAATAAATATTAGAGACGATTGCAAAATGGAATTAAAACGTTACATTAAGTTTTGCACAAATGCAGATTAAGGTATTGGAGCTGTAATGACAATCGGTAATTTCCGTGTGATTCCGTGCGATTACGAATTCTTGTATAGTGTTTCGGGATTCTTCGGGCAATAATGTAGCCCATACGAGCACCTGCTTTTCCATTTATACAGGAGAATTCCGATATCGCTAGAAACAATACGTAAACGCACGGATATTATCGATTTTTATTTCGTGTCCACTTAATTAAACCACAAATCAATATCAGTTTATTATATATCAAATCATTCACACAATACATTTACACGTAGTAGATAAAAACATATGCATTACATCATAATATGAATTTAGGTGTTACCTAAAAGGCAGAGCTCCCTTGAAAAACCACCAGTGCCCTTTATAAATTTAAAGGAGTGGTGTTATTGCAGTGGCTGCAAATATCTGGAATTATGGATCCGTTTTAGGACGTTTATGTTCTATTAGATCTATTACAATTATTTCTATTATTGACAATTCATGATTTCTGAATGCATATAAGTTTGTTATGTCTTAGACTGCATTAAGATTAAATCTCGACATGTGAAAAGTCGACAAATATTCTAAACAAAATAAAGTTCGGTATAGATTTACATCTGCACCAATTGCAAGATGAAGAGAAAAACTTATTTGAATAATTTCTGTTATTCATATTAAAACGTGCTGCATCAACAATATTACATAAAATATTATCATAGAAACCAGTCACAAATGATAATTGCTTCACATTGAAAAGCTTGGACTGTGAAATTTTTAAACCTAACAGAATTTCATTAGGCCTATAGCCTTAAAACTTGTGTCTCTTTTCATGTGAATGTTTGGAAATGAGGACTTAATGTCCAATTCTAAAGTTTATAGAGATCAGAATTTACGTAATCCTGGGATCGTAGACAGTGACTATTGTAATTCTTTTTAATGTCATTATTGTCAAATTACGGGGGGTTTTTTTGGATTGAAGAATGGGTCCAACTTTCGGGCAAAAATACTGCTATGATAGACGTCTGGTATGGGAGAATGACGAACAATCATTTACATGTACAAAGCTTGCTTAAATTCAAAAGAGATAAGCCATTTTTAAAAGTTAATGATCAGAATTTTACTCAGAGAAAAACACTACCGAATTTCTCGACAACCCCTGTTTAATTTACTGAACTGCTAAGTTAACAGTCTTTTGGGTTTTTTTTAAGGTTTATCTTTTAGCTCTATAGAGTAGGGATGGTAGTAGGAACCTTTTTGATGTTTATTGATAATTCTCATCATTTTGTATTAGCCAATAGTTTATTTCCTAGTGATTTTAAAGATATTGGATGAAATATATGTGAAAGTAGAGAAGAGCAATATGTGCTTTTCAGAGCACAACGCCTGTTAATTTTGACCCCAAAACATTTTTAAGTTATATCTACTGTACAGGCAACCTGACATCAAAACAAAACGCTTGTTAAATTTTCACATGAATTACTTTTGTTACAATATTTTCAAAATTCATGATAAATACAAAAAAAATAGTGAAATAAAAAAAAAGAGAAATTAAAAAAAAAGAATGTCTTTTTCTGGTGGGGAACAAGCACCCGACCTCTGGATTTCAAAGCGAACGCGCCAGTGGAACTATGACGTCATACCTCACAAACATATGTATTTATAATAAATTTAAGCAGCGTGAGGAAAATCATTCCACATTAAAAATATTGTTGTTGTTTTTTTCTACGTAGGAAATATATTTAGTGCTTATTTCTTATTATCAAACGCTCTTTTACATTTTTTATTCAATGCTCAAAGCAGTAAACGAGACGCTTTTGACATCCGTAAACAGCAAGCGTCTACTGACTCCGATAATTACTATGCGCATACTTTACTGGAAGAAACCCGAACAGCACCGCTTCCAAAAAGTAGAATCTACCACGAGTTTTCAACTCAATAGTATAAACGATATTCATTTTCCTTTTCACACGTCTAACCGTAATGCGACGCTGTCGGCGCCTTTTCGCCGGTAGCTCTGCTAATAAGTGTCCAGTAAGTACAATGAAGATCAGAGATCAAAGCTTGTTCAAGGCTTTTCTTTTATGAAGAAATAACATCAAGAAAAGATAAAAGGTAAGGGTAGATTTTCCGGAAGCATAGAGCACCCAAAACAAAGCCATAGAGCAAATATATTTCAGGGCTGAGGATTTTGTTTATACTTCAATAGTTTGCATTTGAATGGGTTATATTCATTACAAATGTAACATTTCTACGAATGCGAACATAGAAACCATGTATAAATGAATAGTTTTCCATTGCTGACCATTCAACCTGATAGTAAACCTAAATCGTCAATATTTTCCATATAGACGTTTTAATTTTCATATCTGATGCGTGATGTCATCTGTAAAGTCATGTTCATGTTTGTTGTTAAAAACGACGATATTTTCAAATTTACTCAGATTTAAGAACAAAATATATATTACATGATATTAATAGGAATAGATGCGTATGTAATAAAAATATTATCAACATCGAGAAGTATACGGAACTCGTGCATAGTTCTTGATACATAACTAATTACCTAAAAATAGTGGTTAAATTCAAAAACGACCCAAAGTTATAGATGTTCTAGTGATTTGGAACAGCGGGTAGTATTACTATCATATATATCTTTAGCCGGATAAATCTAAAAATCACACAATTTTCCACACCAATTAAGGATGTTCGGTAAGTGAAGCGTGTAGATAATTGTCACAATCGTGAATAAATATGTTAAGATATAAATTAGTGTATGTAAAAATGCCGCGACGAGGTCTTTAATAACAGGATGTGAAGGTTAGGATTGGCGGTGCAGCATACAACACCTTTATTTGAAAATTATTTTCTGAAAAGCAATCATAATGCATGTTCATATGTCCATTGCCGTGTATATCCGAACGTAATTATATTAGGGGAACCTTTGAGGCCAACGTCTTTCGTTATAATAATTATTCATGAAAAATTGCCAAATATTGTGATTGGTTTGGCTACAACTAGCATTTCTCATAAACGGAGAGAGCGACGCGTGCAACCTTTAAAATCGGACAAAGACATGAAGATAATGCATTTCAGAACAGTTTTCACACATGAAGTGTTTAAAGACAGGGTACGTGCTGCAGATGGCATATATATATATATATATAATAATGTTTTGCTCATACCAAGGCCACCGCACGCTGATTGCTCAATATCCGTGTGATTTTACGTGTACTGCGCGGGCAACCTTGCGGCAGCTATGCGATGGCCGCGCGAAGGTCCCACGTCTCTACAATCTCCGTACGATGCCCGTGCGGAGATTGTGCAATGCCGCCTACGACAAGTCTACGGGCTACGGGCTTACGATTTTTTTTAACATTTCGCTAAACAAAATCGTAGAGGCTGTGTAGTCCATGAATCCGTACGAAAATCGAACTACCTCTTCCTGCCTTCGCATGGAGGCTGCCACTCGGAAAGGAGGATACGGGCAGTCTACGGGCTCCGCAGATGCATCGCAGGCCAAATTTGCATTAGGTATAGTATTGTATACATACATAGTGAGTAAATGCGATATTTAAATTGTCGTCATTACGAACATTCAAGGGAATTTTCATCGATTACCAGAAACGTCATTGAACAGGATATTGTGTTAACTAGACAGTTTTGAAAGGTGAATGGGTTTTATGTTTCGCCGAGCACTTAATGGTGTTGTTTACGCTGTTTCTTTTGCAAAAGTATATAAATAAATGTTAACGTTATTTAGAGTTGCTTTTTATGTTAATTTACATGTCTTTGGGTAGTTTTGAGTTTTACATGTGACGGCTTCTCTTACCATTGCGTTTGTTAGGGTTACTTTAATTTATACTGTGCTGTGACTCTGGAACAAGTAGGAGGATCATGAAGATTGTGTTTTGGTGCGCACAATAAACTGGTTTAAGCTCCGTGGTGGTGTTTTTGCCACGGTTCCAGAACGGTTTCCCCATTGCGCTCCTTTAATTGTTCGTTTCGTCTCCGCTGTCTGTGTTTTGTTTTGCTCATGTCTTTGCGTGCACGTATACCTACGTGTGTGCGTGATGGTCGTGCGTGTGTATATGCCTGCAATGCCGTTGATTGCACTTTAAAGAAGCTGCGGTATAGGGACGTATTTTTTCCTTTTGAAAAATTTTAGTTGTTTTCTAACGCAACACTGCGTGTCACGCCGATATCTTGTTGCGTTCTGAAATTTGGAATTCGTTTACTAATTGACAAATATAATTTTGACATGCTATTGTCTGTGGATCAAGTATTTAAAGCTATATAGACAAAATCTCAGTGTTGCGTAATAGGTGTAAATTCACTGAATACCTGAATTATTGATGACTGAGGGAAGATATATACTGTACATATGACTAATCTAATATTTTTACAGACGTTGTGTTTTAATGATGTCAGTGTGCAATAAAGCAAATACATATTAAAACATTTTATTGGCGAGCATGATACATGTACAAGTCCAACATCTAAATACAGGGTTTGCACAGTTGTCATTGCGTAATCGGAGAACGTTTATTACGTAAGCTTTTCTCATTACATTTTTATTTATTATACAAAAGTTTTACGAAGACCAACATATTCTGAAGTCCCTGCTCAATTATTTTTAAAATCTTTATGTCATTTCAGTAAATATTTTTAAATACTTCTACAATCAGAGTTATTTCTAAATATAACAAGAGCTGCCGGAGGATAGCAACACTCGATTATTCAACAGCCTTTTCAACTGAATGAAAATAAAAGTTGAAAAAGGGGCATAATGTTGTAAAAATGTAAATCAGAGTTATGTAACCTGTACAATGCATGTATGATCGTCACGTTGAACAAGTGTTGGTAGTTTCAATACATTTCCATTTCCATTTAGTCGGTAACGAGCTACCAACTTACATACAACACCTTAACCAAAAATTACTGAGTCGGAAAATTGGCATAATTTTGTAAAAAGCAAAATATAGTTATTGAACCTGTGCAGTGTGAGTCAGTTCATCACAGTGAATAAGTTTGTGAAGTGTCAATTCATTCCCATAAGTGGTTATTGAGATACCAGCTTACATATTAAAACTTAACCAAAGTGGGTCGACGACGCCGACGAATGGGCGAATACAACAGTTCTGTCTATTCTTCGAATAGTCGAGTTAAAAAGACAAGCAGGGACTATAAACTGTCGGAATTATCTTTTTATTTGCATGTGACAAAAGCATTCTGAAAAAGTAGTAACTTGTATTATTGTAGTGTTTGTAGGTCTGTGTGTTGAAATCGCTATCGCTGATTGATAGATGGGATCAGCTCCGTAGATTGTGCTACTGGCCGACCTATAGTGAAGTGAAGCTATTCCGGTCTAAAGATGAACTTTTGAAATTATTGTCTCCTCACTGTTCGCTTGCTCAATAGTTTATTTCTTGTAAAATATTGCTCGAGGAAATTAGCTATACATATTTGATAAAACGTTTTCGAGATAACATAATTTGACATTTTTATAAGCGGAGGCTGTAAAGTTCAGGGATTGGTTATTTATCAAGTTCATATTGTTGAATAATTGACTATTTTGATACATTAAGAAATATCTAACGGTTATAATCAGCCTGTTTAACGACTTTAAACGGAATACAGAAATAAGTATGAATAAAAATATTAGCTGATTCCTTTTTGCTCCAGTACCGTGAATCTTAGACTGTGTCAGTGATCATTGTCAATACTTATTGTGTGGGTCTGGTGGGACAAGTGGCAAATTTATGCAATCGACTGGGACTTCGCTGTTTTGATATTTGCCTTTTATTTTGTTTCACCGGGTATTCACTACATGCACAGTAGTATATGGTTCATTGGATTAAATATTGCAAGAACTTTTAGATATGTCCTAAGGGTATTTTACATCAGTGATTCCATCAATAACTAATCTCAGTTGAAAAAAAAAGTTGATACTAATTATATTCATGTAATACCGCACGGTTATGGTCATATTTTAACTTTCCATTTTTAATAAAAAGTATAAACGTTCACTGTCACCCCGTGCATCTCTCAGACACGATGTACAGCCGAGTAGCACCACTGATCTTTACGGGCCAGCTTTTTGATCACGCCAAAATGTTTTCCGATCCTAAGAGAGTTCTGATTCCACAGCAGTGCGAGGTGTCTGATTCAAAGTCATCAGACCAGTTAGGCGCAGAGGACCGTCCCCACCCCCTGTCCCCAACTCGACCTTTATGATGTCTAACGATAGAAGTGCTTTTTAGATTAGATAAAACATTCAGAACGCATATTCTATCCTTGCTGTCCTTAGACTTATTAGGTGAAAGTGAAAAGTAAAAGTGTGCGTATCTAAGTTACTTATAATCGCTACTGTTTACTGTTCCAATTCCAGAAGATTTCGCTGACATGCAAAGTATATATAGTCCCCGACGACATCGATTTAAAGTCTGAAAGACAGTTGGAGAAACGTGATAAAACTCAGGGCTCCCAATGTATTTACAGTTATTGACAGGACATTCTATTCATCCTCCCGATGAATTCCTCAATTTCAAAGTTGATCCAAGCATTGCGTTGTAACCTGCATGTTCTCTATTATTTTCATTACAAAATATAAAAAGAAAATAAAACTTTTCCAGTTACACTTTAGTGTTGTTAAAAATAAAAAAAAAAACACTGGGAGGGGTATAATTTTATTTGGAAGGTAACATATTTCTGATCCTTTTGGATCATACAGTTCATTCAATGTTCTTTTATAAAAAAATGTTCCGCTTAAGCTGGTGTGAAAGGTGATGCACTTTTCATTACCTCACACTACAACTCAGTTCAACCGAGCCTGCTTTTATTTTGCTTTGTTGAGTACTGTGGTTAATGTTATACATGCTTACCCTCAAATAAAGAAGAGTCACATGCACAAATCTGTAAATAGATCCTTTGGAAGCATAGAATGCAACCAAGCAGAATTATAGCAGACTCGGTTTGAGTGAGTCTGTTCATGCCACTTATTCAACAGAATCTTAAGTTTTACATAAAGTTTTACTCTAATGGAAAGGTAAATTGCAATAAAAAGATTGCAGTAGAATATGTGCAAGTTTACAAGCAAAGTAACATTGTTTGGACATATTCACACCACTCTGACATGATAACATACCTTTAAACATAAGGAGACACTACATGTATTTGGACAAGTAAACACCATAATTTGACATGATAACATACCTTTAAACATAATGAGACACTACATGTATTTGGACAAGTTAACACCATAATTTGACATGAAAACATAGCTTTTTAACATAATGAGACACTAGTCTACATGTATTTGGACAAGTTAACACCATAGTTTGACATGATAACATAGCTTTTTAACATAATGAGACACTACGTGTATATGGACAAATGTACGCCATAATTTTACATGATAATATGGCGAGTTAACACTTTGACATATAGCGTAGCTGTCTGGGAGAATAAGAGTTCATACCGCATTTTGAGATAACAACATAGCTCTTCAACAAAGTAAGATATATACATAATATGACACTTATTAAAAAGTCCTTAACATTGAAGACATGGTTATCGCTGCCACACGTAGCGCAGAGGATGTTGAATTTCGGACGGTCACATATGCTTCCCTTGACAGCATTGTAAGTTCCTCGGTAGTCAGGACGTTTTGTGTTTCTTTGCAACAAATTTTCTCTGTCCCTGTTCTCATTATAATACAGTAATTACAAATGCACATATTTAAATATTCATCTTCGAAAGGAGAATTTGTATCAGAAATGTCAAGAGATTGTCAATGATATTGTGTTATTGTTGTAAAAGTGAAAGCTGCTTGTACAGATCAATATGTCCGGGGCCTACTGACGTCATCGTCCGATTTTCTGAACAAATACGCTATGGTAAGGAGAATTTAGTGATTTTTTTCAGACAACTGTATTACATATTTTTATTTATTTTCGTTTGTAATAAAGTTACAACTTTGATCGAATTTGATATGATAACATATATTTTTTACATAAGAATAAACTCTTTGGACATGTCCACATCAAATTTTGACATAATAGTGTAGCTATTTTACATAATACGACATCAGTTAATCAAAGTTAACATCTCATTTGGACATAATCACATAGCTGTTTGACATAATAAGAGACATTCTAGATATGTTCACACTGCTTTTCAACATAATAACATACCCTGCTTGACAGAAGGACACGCTTTATGAACACCACAACATGAAATATGAGATAGCTGCGGCGTTCCATATTAAACGATCATCAATGCAGCTTCAAATTGGACATGAAATGGGTCAATTCTATTTCTAGATATTATGGAAAGAAGTTATTTTCAAAAATATATCATTATAAAGGATTACACTTAAAGGCATTAATAAAATCTTTGAAACGATCCTTTGGAAGCATAAAGCGCAACCAAGCAACGTGATAGCAGTCTCGGTTTCATCGAGTCTGGAGGCAATGAATCTGCATCACCCCATGTACCCTAGCAATGGCTTAAGCGGAACTCTATTAGAGTAAAACGTAATGTAATACGTGGTTCTAAAAACTTATTTTATCGAGAAAAATGTGGGAATCTCCCTAGGTTATCTAGCTTTATCGAGGCAGACATATCAATAGGTCACGTTGAAGGGAAACAGCTCTGGTTGTTTATTCTATTTATTTATCAAGTTACGATGTGTAACAGGAATGTATGAGGGTTGTTAACACAGTTCAAGAAATGAATATACATGTGTAGAACCAAACCATAGTCTGTTTATGAGAAGTAATAAAATATTTACATTCGCCCTATTCTTTTCCATTGAAAATTGTGGCGTTAATTTCGTATGAACAGCAAAAGGAAAGGCGCGAAAGTTACGTCAACGCTGCTTAGAGATAACGTGCCGCTGTTTTGACGACGTCCGCGTATAGTCAGGGAGAACGTTCCTTAGATGACGTCGCAGTTGTTCCGTCTGGTGAACAGAATGGCCGGGAAGCTGATTTTAATGTTAAATGCAACAAAATGTGTGCAATTTATAATTTAATCTTGTTTACAAATGGAAAGGAAATATAACGTAAATATAAGAAATGAAACATTTTTCGGTGTTCATGCGAAATAAACGCTAGAATAGGATCGGCAAATTAAACATGTATCGTTAGCCCGATTCATGGATTTTCCGTTCCTATTCTGACGTTCATTTCGTATGAACACCAAAAAAAATTATTTCATTTCTTAAATGTATAACACCACTAACGTAGTAACATTTTCTTAAAGTCATTAAACAGACATAGAATAAGCAATAGTTTGTAAATTTGATATCTTCCACTCGTGAAAATATTGCATCTAGCACCTCCACTAGGACAAATATATTTTAATCTTACACTGAAACAAACAAAAAATATTTCCTATATCTACATTCAATTCACATTTTAAGGTTTTAGAATCTTTGAATGACCTCAACACGATCGGACTACTGGCTACAAATATTTCCGTTTTTAATACTTATGAAATAAGTACTTTATAGTGTAAACTATTTCATTATAGTGCCATATTATTATGATAAAGGGCGCCATGTTTGTAATAACTGAAGTATAAATATATGAACATCCCTTATTTGCCAAGCTGAACAATATTTTCCGCACCTGTTGCATAGAGCTGCCAAAAAATGTTTATCAATACCCTGGAACTTATATAAAGATATAGTATCTAAGATTTCCCGACAGGGCCAACTAAAATGAGTGGAGGTTAAAACATTAGACACAAGAGTTGTCGGAGGACAGCAACGCTCGACTATTCAACAGCCTTGTTAATGAATATTAAAGTCGAAAAAGGGGCATAATTTTGTAAAATTGCAAATCAGGGTTATGGAACCTGTACAATGCATATCAGCTCATGATAATGGACAATTATGTCAAGTTTCAATCCATTTCCATCAGTGGGTACTGAGATACCAGCTTACATACAAAAACTTAACCAAAAACTGCTAAGTCAGAAAAGGGGCATAATTTTGTAAATATGTAAAGTAGAGCTATGGAACTTGTGCACTCCATGTCAAATCATGACAGTGAACAAGTGTGTGAAGTTTCAATCCATTCCCATAAGTGGGTACTGAGATACCAGTTTACATATAAAACCTTAACCAAAAATTTCAAAATAGGGCCATAATTTTGTAAAAATTCAAAAAGAGTTATGGAACCTGTGCAATGTAAGTCAGTTTATCACAGTAAATAAGTGTGAGAAGTTTCAATCCATTCCCACAAGTGGTTACTGAGATACAAGCTTACATATAAAACCTTAACCAAATCGGGACGCCGACGCCGACGTATGGGTGAGTCCAATAGCACTACCTATTCTTTGAATAGTCAAGCTAAAAATGAATTTGGCAGTGGTGATAGCAAAACCGTAAATGTATACTACAGAAATAAAATAGTCAGTCACCGTAAAGGTTGTCGCTAATTCATTTCTTTCTTTGTTATACAATTGATCGAATTAAATCAAACTGTACCAGATATATAACTGCTCAGTGTAATAGCTGTTTTCAAGAAATGATCAGTTCCTTTATGCAGGTTTCTAAATACACTATTTATTTAGCTGAACAAATACTGAAAAAATATACATTTGACTGTAGGTTCTAAGATATTATTCAGCTCCCTTCTCACCTATAAATATCACGTTTCTTTGAGTGGGAAATATTGTCAACATGAAAAATACTGTCAACTGAGGGGGACGGGGCTGATAGTTCTTCTCCAAATGCAGACATTGAAAGAATATTTTACATATTAAGAAACCACTACGGAAAAAGTAGTCTAGTTACAGTCTATTTAAGACATGTGCATCAATAACTGAACCTCTCTGTATTAAAAACAAATTCTGCAAATCCTACAAAAACCCCGGTATACTACCAACGCGTTGACAGTAAAATAGACCAATATAAGGGCAGAATTTTTAAGAATATATATCATTTGTTATACGAGGTATTTGCATTGGCAATAAAAATGAGGTTTAATAAATATATAGTCAGCTCCAAAATGATTATGATATTATGTAAATGATTTTTGTTACTTGTTAATGTCTACAATTCAGCAGCGGACTGATAAGTTTTTCAGATAATAATCCTTACCTTGCTAAATTGTCCATCTTTCAATTTGGACAATACCATTAACTGTTATAACTTAAATGAGGTGCTAACCAAAAAGATACTGACTGAATTGCGAACAGTGCAGATCATGATATACACTGTTCGCAAAGGCAAAATCAATCGTGTCCAGCATGATAAGGGTTAAAATGCTATAACATATATGTGATAGCTGACAGTGACTCCACAAGCAAATATTGTCTCTTTTAATTCTGAACAGTGTAAGAATTGCAGATTCAAAGACTTTCTCAATGTTATATTACATTTGCTCGGGAGAACCTGACAGTGAAGATGCATTTCTTTCTCTTTCCAACAATGTTTATAGTTATAATGGCTACCATAGGGCAGTCATGTTGGATGGTAGCTGCAAATGAACCAGTATGTTCAAGATTTGACTATGAGGAAAAATTATTAGAAAAAAATGGTTAGATCGGAGATAAAAGTTGAACAAATGGTAGAAGAGATGAAGAAAACAAAAGAAAGAGTGGCGACCATAGCGACAGACATTCAGCAAAGAGTTGAAAACGTGGAAAGTAATTCCATTCGATTGCAAGGACTTATTAATGAGACTTTGACAAGGTTCGGCGAGGATATATCGGAAGAGAAGAACAAACTAACAGCACTTTTTAACAAGGCTTTGACAAGGTTCACTGAGGATATAGCAGAGGAAAAGAACAAACTGACATCACTAGCAGAGAGTAACTATATTATAGATTTATTACATACTCATTTAAAAACTCCGTAAACTTTCAATAGAACCTGAAACGTTAATAGTTTTCCATATTGACGTTCAAATTTCATATCGGGTGTGTGACGTCATTTGTGACGCCAGTTACATGTATGCCGTCGCCTTTTAAAGTTCTTTAATGGCGATATTTTAAATTTCACTCAGGCTTTATAACAAATTTGAATCATTTATGTAATAATTTTAAGTGTAAATGCGTATGTAATAAAACGATTATTAGGTTTGCATCGAGAAATATGCACTCGTTCTTTCGCGGAATAATATTGAACTCCTAAAGTCACGCAATATTTCCTCTGCAGAACTCATGCATATTTTTCGATACAAATCTAATAACCTATAAATATAGAACAGGTTTATTACCTTAAAAAAATACCTATATATTCCAATGTAACTTAATTTTATATTTGATACAAAATAAGAATATATTAATACTAATATAAGAAATAGGATAAAGAACATTTTTAAGAAAGTAAGTGAAGAGGATATGCTTTAGAAATAATGCATTCAAATGATATGGTTTTTCACTTATGACGTGGGCTGGCTCTACAACTGTCATGTTATATGGATTACACTGAACGGCTTTGAAAATGCACAGTTTTTGAGAGTGTGCCAAAGCTTATTGGGTGTATTTAAAATAAAATTTTTGATATCAATATATACAATTTCTAATGTTAAATTATAAAAACATTCATGTGTGAAGATAAATTGCCTGATTTACTGAGAAAGTCACGTTTCTCGATTTGCGGTGAATGCTTTGTGATACCTGAAGTAAACATTATGAAAACTACTTTTCATACAACTGCCGGATAAAAAAAATCATTTCACAGATAATTTTTAAACGGCGGCATTTCTCTAAATCAAGACACAATTAGAAAGAAATGACAAGGTGTTTCATTCAAATGGTCTGGTTATGTATACATTTTACATGTTTAAAACGGTACAATAAGTTATTTTTCTAGGAAATCGTTTAAACATTCCTGTAAATAAAGCCCCTTTCACAAAACGGTTATAACAAAACAGATTCCGTGACAGCTCTTTGATTCACATCTAAAATTCAAAGTTATAAATGATGTTCACTGAAGTATTTGTGTAACTGCTCCAATTAAAATAAATAATTCCCATGTTTACCTTCTTTTTCAGAATAATGGAAAATTAAAACAATAAAGGAATTAAGAACTGAAATGATAACTTAACTTTTAACAACTTCTTTATTTTCTGAAATGAAATGGTCAACTGTTGTATGTATTTTCAAAGAATACAAAGATTTTACAACGACCTTTGAACGACAGTTGAACAAACAACCGCAGAAAAATCATAAATGTCTTTTTTTCTGAACTAACAAGTTGCATATGCTATTTCAAACATACATTGAAAAAAATATATCGTATACACTTTGGAAGAATCAATTATTCTTAACTTATATATTCGTCTATATATAATCTTACAGCAAATTACAATTTCACAGTTTTACATATTATTAAATTGAATGCTATATATTAGATATATTTCATATTTATAATCCAGCGTTGTATTTATTTTTAGAAATGACACCAGTTCCTGTCGTGGCATTCAACGCTCGTAGCTCATTTACTGTCTCGGTGAGCAGTGGTGGAACTGTCGTTTTTGATACCGTCTTAATGAACGAAGGAGAAGGTTACGACAGGGCTACAGGTATATTCACCGCACCACATAACGGACTTTATTACTTCGCGGCTCATGTATGTAATGAAGGTAACAATGCAGTACGATACGCAATAGTAGTCGATAATAATCAGATAACATCTAGCACACAGTACGATATTAATAGTGTGTACAGCTGTAGCTCTGTAAACGCCGTCGTGATGATGAAGTCTGCAGACCGTGCGTGGATCAAATGTACGTCTGGTTCTAAATTTTACCACGACATTTACAGATGGAATTCATTCATTGGATCACTTTTAAACAGATAAATCGAAGATCTTTGGTCAAAGAAGTGTGGTTATGGTGCTTTCTTTGTATCAGATTGATTGAACTCCCGCTGAAATGGCATTGGCCTACCATAGTGTATTTTGAAAAGAATCAATCTTTTAAAGTATAGAAGCATGTACAGGTTGTGTTTATACTAGATGCTGAGCTTCTACAGACTTTTGAAGGATAGTTACAAATGCAATTTATTCATGGATGCTTTACTGAACAGACAAACGCTAAAGCCAAAGAACTATCCTTTGAGTCATGGGAATTTATATACGGGTTGTTAAAAATGATGTAGCATTCCTCATCCTTGTAGTTGAAGCAAAATAACGCCCTTATGTTTATCAAACGCTTTGACCAAATGTTACATTTCAGTAAATGAATATTGTTATTGTGCTAGGATTTATAAAAAGTGCAAATGGCGATTCGTTGTCACGTGATAGATCTAGTACATTAATTGCCATTAAGAGGTACGAATATACTGTTACATGAGCGAAAATATGAACACCAATATTGGATGAAAGTCCTTGCTTTTTTAGGGGATAAAACCTTTTGGTGAAAATGTTATGCAGCCCTGTTAAAAAGATATTTCTGATATATATATATATATATATCTCTCTCTCTCTCTCTCTCTCTCTCTCTCTCTCTCTCTCTCTCTCTCTCTCCAGGAAGTCTATCAACCGTAGTTTAAATGTTGAAAAGTTAGTCTTTATTTGTCATAGCGTATTTATTTATGTATAGACAAAGAAGATTTTTAAGAGTTTTGTTAATGGTAGGATCACTTATATTAAGAATGAAACTTTTTTATTTCATCTTTCGTAATAATTGATGCATGATGGAATTTGTGTATTTTAGATATTCCGCTTTTGCAATATAATGAAGCTGTTTCAGTTTTTAAAAGGCATACGTGAAACCTGTTTAAACATGTTTTACAATATTTGCTTTAGTTTTTGTAATTATGACAGTGTGCAGCATGAGTAAAAACTTTATGCACTAACTAGTTTGAATTTAATGTCACACTGAAAAAGTTGTAGAAATTAAAAGGTAAGGGTAAATTTCCCGGAAGTACAGAGCGCTCTGAATACAGCCATAGAGCCATCGGTCATGTGGTGACGTTCCAGCTTTTGATAGTGGAGCAAAACCCGGGTGCCCCTCCCTGCATTATTTCATCACTTGACCTTTTGTGATAGTATCACTACACTGAACTAGAAACTATTAAATACTTACCAATTCTGCATTTAAAACTGCTATAATATTCAATCTATTTAAAGTTAATTCTCTGAAAGACCAAAAAAGGAGGGGACGTAAACTAATAGTCACAGAATTACTTCATATTTACACCCTTTTTAGCATTCAAGCCATATATGAAGATATTAGGGCGAAAAGAAATGAATCAGATCTGGTTACCACGGTAATTGGAATATTCTCCTTTTTGCGAAAAATTGCCATTTCTGAGGGTAAAATTTTACTAAAATATGACAATTTTCTTCACATGGTCTTAACGTCTGAAATAGAGCATTGATTTTCGCATTGCCTGAGATATATACCTTTTGTAAATATTTTAAACAAATTTTTGTAGCTTTAGAAGCAACAATTTTATAAATGGCCCCTTCGAAATTTTACATAATCAATTAAATTTGATCTGTATGTATACTTTTGATATAATATCTTACAGAAAAATGTGCACGCATCTGAATATAATACTTGTATGGATTCAGCAGGGCAATGATATTCATTTTTATTTCATGGGGAAGATAATTTATACAGACGTTTCTGAACATTTATTTCAATCAGCCAACAATAGAACATTAAAATTTCACAACAGATTGCAGACATCATTACTGGTGATCATATTTGTACGTTTCCATTTTAACGTGTATTTTACTCATTTAGAAAAAACTATTGTATATGTTCATATGTGTTTATGTATATGTAAATGATAATGCTATTCTAAATATTAGGCTTAGGTCTAATTCATAACTGTTACCATTTATTTGTGCAGCAGCTTTTTTAATATAATAAATTACTGTAGCGCATTGTGTTAGTTCATGTCCTATTCAAATTGACAGAAAATGTGACAGAAATACCGTTAATTTATACATATGTCTGGATGTTTTATGTTATATTCATATACCTGCAGTTTACGCCCTCATGTACTGATGCAAACAAAACGAAATATCATGTTAATTATCAGACAAAAATTAAAAAACAGGCACCATATCCGAAAGGTGATTAAACAATACCCAAAGTTATAAAAGCGGGAGTATTGGAACCATCCAAGCCGAAATGTTCAGGCTGAAAAAAAATAAACAGTATACTAACACAACATTAATGTCGTACGGAACTATCTGAAGAGATCGAAATGTAACAGCTCTGATCGAAGGTACGGGGAGACTTTTTACGGCCGCCACACGACACAAACAACGCTGCTGTGATAGTAAAATAGAAAAAGTGGAAAAACACAGGTCACCCGACACGACATGAACGAAAATGTCGCAGGCTTGGTTTGATTGAATATGTTCATGGACCGTTAAGTAAATAACTACTTAATTTTTCATATAGGCCGAAGATTCACAATTGTCGGTCGGTAGAGCATTTGCTTTCCGATCAATAATTAGAGAATTCTCTGTCTCTCTGTAATCAAGCTTCAGAAAAATATTGTCAGTCAGTTAATGACCCCGTTTTAGTGTCAATATTTCATAGTCCAGATTATGGAACTCGAGACTGAAAACCGGCTATCCGTTCAAATGCTTAGGCCTAAAGTCGTCGAACTTCATAGGACGATCCCCTGTGGTCAGTAGTATGACTACGTTGTTTTGGGGGCCAGTATGTCAATGGTCAAGTTACAGTGATCTTAAGACTGGAAATGCTTACTGCTCAGTAACGATGGAATACTTTAGCCTATGTAAAAAGCTTTTTCTGACAAGTTTTCTGACTGGTAAGAGGAAGCTCCCTACTGTTTATGGGGTCTGTAGGTCAAAGTCGCACTGATATTCATACTGAAAATATTTCTTATTTATTGACTTGCGAACGCTCCGACACACAGAAAGCAAACTACAGAGTTCTGCTTAAACAGATACTAGGGGACATGAGGGGTGTACAATATCCATTTCCACTCACGAACAAACCCAGCAAAAACGAGTCTGCTTTATTTTACTTGGTTGCATTCTAAGCTTCCAAAGAATCTTGTTATAGATTATATTTCTAATGATAATTGTTGTTAGTAGACGAGCAGGTTACTCCTATTGTTTTGGAGTCACTATGTCGAAGGTCACGGTCATTCTTATTTCGGAACCGAAAATAGAGCAGATCATTTGGGCATACGTGTTTTAAAAGAATCTCTTGTTTTTATGTAAATGATCTCCTTCATAGACGATTCGCGAGCAGCATTCTGTATTGTAAGTATAAGATCATTTGGTTGCCAGAGATGACATAGGATCCCTATTTTGTTATTTGTTTAAATGACCTTTTGAACTCATAAAGGATCAGAACGAGGGATATTAGTTTTGTAAATACAGTTTTTACAAAAGAATTGTTTTCTGAAAAGCAATCCTAATGCATGTCCATTGCCGTGTATATCCGAAAGCAACTATATTTAAGGAACCTTTCGTGTCAACGTCTTTCGTTATAATAATTATTCATGGAAAAAAATGCCAACTATTGTGATTGGTTTTACTACAACTAGCTTTTCTCATAAGCGGAGAGGGCGAGGCGTTCAACCTTTAAAATCGGGCAAAGTCATGAAGATAATGATCTACAGCATTTCAGAACAGTTTTCACACATGAAGTGTTCAAAAACAGGGTGCACACTATCATCCCTTAAATGCCTTCATTTCTAAGTATCAGACAGTGTCATTATACAATACAAGTCAAATTGCCTAGAATGTTAAAGATACTGAACACTACTCGAGATAAATCTTATCAGCTATTGATTTTTTGTTGTTGAAAGTGTCAACTGACAACGCTGGGACAATTCGTTTCACTCTGCCCGGGACATGCGGGTCACATGAGCGGCAAGAAAAAAATTATCTTCGGTTTATTAACAAACGAACGCTTCGGTGTAAGTGAGCTGCATGTAAAAACAATAAATATCCAGTTTTTTTTATTGTTTTCTATTGTGGCCTGTTCCAAATAAGTAAATATTTCTTATGGTATGTTTCTACCTTTAGAGATATTAACTCCGAATTTCCAAATGTTTACCTGATTTTACATTGCGAAAACATGATTTGCTGCTTTGCCTATCTCACAAAACCGGCGCACATCCGCGTAGACCCGGGCAGTGCAGAAGCCTAGCCGGATGCCCATAGCAAAACGGCGTACGTCGCAAAAGTGAAACGAATTACCTAAGACGTTAAAGCTATATATAGAAACATTGACAAAGATCCAAGATAAAAAACCATATTCGAGGAAGGCAGCTTAGTCCTGACTTTATTTATTACTCACCAACAACGTTCAGTTTCAGAGTAATAATGAGCAGAAAATGTTTCGCTCAAAATTGTTTTGTAAAAAAAAAACAAATGTATTAGAACAATGTCAGCGGTTTTAGGTGCATTACTGAGCATAGTTTTTGCTAATTATGAATGGAATATGGGTCTATTGAACAAAACATTAAATTTCACTTGCATTAAATTGGTGTTTTATTCGCACTGAGTTATTTACTTAGCTGAATTTCATTTTGAATAATATGTCACAGATCAATCGCGATTCACAAGACAGTTTTCAGATTGCTTAACAAATTATGCTGCTGATCTAATTCGGATACAAATGTCTGTAAGAATTTACGCCAGGTTTACAGATCGTAGATACCAGGGTAACTTGGAGACATGCTGTGTTCCTGTGATTCGCACACCGACCGAATAAATTGTGGAACTCATTCTGCATAGTTGACCTTTGCCAACATTTAGAAATTAATACATCTTCGCATATTCTTATACACTGACCAATCTGTTTGCAAGAAATAATATCTTCTATATATTTAGAACATTCCACTGTCATTGACAGAGAAAACTGATTACAGCAGTATGTATAAAATGGGTGATCAAATATTCTTCACGTCTTAAAATGATACAAATCAATTTCATAGAAGAACGAGTATAAAAGTGAAATAAAAATTGTTGTTGTTTTTCCAGTATTATTGTAGATGTTCAATCCATCCTTACTCTCTGCAAGCTCCCAGAAGATAGGACGCATTGTGCATTGATCTGATTGTATGTGAAACCCATGCATTCATCCTTCTGACTGCATTCAACTGTACACTGCAAATCAGGCATCACTGTGAACCAGTACGGCAGTATTTTATTTGTGAAAAGTCTTTGGTATTTGTACGATTGTTCAATAGCTGTCGAAATATAGTTAATAAATGGAAAATATGCATTTAAAAGTAAGCAAAGAAATGCTATCATTTCAAACACTTCGAAATTAGGTTTGTAGCCTCACTGTTGGAAATATCAGATAAGAATTTTAATTTCTTAATATTGAAAGTAATATGAATAATTGATAACTGTGCTGATTTTAACATCTGCGTTTTATGTTAAGCTCCAGATGGATCAGCGCTTTCGTAACACCGTAAGGTATAGTTTTGTATAAATGCATAGTGAGAAAATGCGAAAAATTGCAGTCATTACGAATTTTTAATGGAATTTTCATCGATTATCAGAGGATATGGAGTTAAATAGACAGTTTTGCGATGTGAATGCATGACAAAGATACACTATCCGCCATAAGTTCAAGAAGGTACAACATTGTATTACTTTAATTTACACTGTACACTGTGCTGTGACTCTGGAACATGTAGGATGTTGAGAGTATGTTTGGATGCGCACCATAAACCGGTTTAAGTTCCAAGTGGTGTTTTAGTCACATTCCCAGAACGGTGCCCTCCTGTGCTCCTTTTATTGTTCGTTTCGTCGCCGTTGTCTGTGTATTGATTTGCTCATGTCTTTGCGTGCATGTGTGCCTACGTGTGTGCGTGATGGTCGTGCGCGTGTACATGCCTGAAATGCTGTTGATCGCACTCTAAAAAGTTGCGGTCTAGGAACTATCTTTTCCTATTGGATAAGTTTAGTTGTTTCCTAACGCAACACAGTGTGTCTCGCCGATATCTTGAGCTTTTCGTGAGGTACATTTCTGAAATTTGGCATTCGTTTACTACAATTATAATTTTGACATGTTATTCTCAGTGTTGCGTATGTGTAAATTCACTTAATACCTGAATTATTGATAACTATAAGTACATATAATTAATCTAATATTTTTACAGCCGTTGTTTTTTAATGATGGCAATGTGCAATAAAGCAAATACATATTAAAACATTTTATTGGCGGGTATGAATTATGTAAAAATCCAGCATCTAAATACAGGCTTTTAACAACTGTCATTGCACAGTCAGAGAGCGTTTATTACCTTAGCATTTCTCATTACTTTTAATTTAGTATACTCAAGTTTCATGAAGACCATCATATACTGAAGCTCTTATTCAATTATTTTTAAAATCTCCAGAAGGCTGGTACTGCATAAAAGTGTATGTCTTTTCAGTAGGCAGTGTTACAATCAGAGTTATTTCTAAATATAACAAGAGCCTTTGGAGGGCAGCAACGCTCGACTATTCAACAACCTTGTCAATTGAATGAAAATAGAAGTGAGAAAGGGGCATAATTTTGTCAAAATGCAAAATAGAGTTGTGGAACCTGTACAACGCATATATGATGATCACTTTGAACAAGTGTGTGAAGTTTTAATCTATTCCCATTAAGTTAGTAACGAGATACCATCTTACATACAAAAACTTAACCAAAATTGCTAAGTCGGAAAAGGGACATTATTTTGTAAAAAGCAAACTAGAGTTATGGAATTAGTGTATTGAAAGTCAATTCATCACAGTTAATAAGTTTGTGAAGTGTCAATCTATTCCCATAAGTGGTTACTGAGATACTAGCCTTCACATAAAACGTATCCAAATCGGGACGCCAACGACGGCGAGAGGGCGTTGGAAGTTTTTTTTTTTATTTGCATATGACAAAATCATTCTCTAAAAGTAGCCACTTTTATAATTGCAGTGTGTGTAGGTTTGTGTGTTGAAATCACTACCCCTGATGCTTGATAGGGTCAGATCCGTAGATTGTGCTATTGGCCGACCTATAGTCAAGTGAAGCTATTCCGGTCTAAGAATGAACTTTTGAAACTGCTCAATGTAATTGTATACCTTGCTCAGAAAACAAGAGGAAAAAGAATAAATATCATAATGCTCCAAAGCTTGGAAAAATTTGCAACAAGCCGGAGCGCGGTTCTTTTATACACAGTCCTAAGCAATTCATTTACGTAATCACGGCATTTAAAACTAATCAAATCACGTGATTATACTAAAACGGAATGAATTGTCAAACCAAATTTGTCTATACCATAGAAACATAAAGTCCAATGAATCTTTAGGTTAATCAACTTATATTTCAGATATTTTCTGATACTATTAATAAAATGTATTTCCTACTAAAACTCAAACCAATATTTATAAAATTATTTTCCAGTGAATATTATTATTAAAAACTGCATTATTATACTAAATATAAAAACATCTACGCACGTATAACTAATTACGTGCGCGCGTATTAGTAGATCTATATCTAATTCTCTGCGCAAGTATTAATTGAATCATGCGCAGATGCTTGTTATACTAGTACATGCGCCCTTACTAATATGTGCGCTGAAGTTTTTATGCGCACGTATAAAACATCGTCATTAATTTTGATTGCATACTTTTTAACTAGTTTATTTTTCCAATACATGTAGTACATTAACAAGGGTCAATCTTTGTATGTCGCCGAAGGTGCCTATACTCATTATACTATTGTATGTACAGCAATGCATGCGTTTTATATTTTCACAATAATTCATCTCGACTTGCAGACAAAAATGCATTTTTGAGTTAAGTTTCCTGTCCTATGGTTAGCATGTCACATTATCAATGGTGGAGTCAGTATGTCACACAGTCTGTCATAGGGTTAGCATGCCACAAAGTCTATCGTTGGGGTTAGTATGCCACATTTAACATGTCACATAGTCTATCGTAGGGGGTTGGCATGTCACAAGGTCTATCGTAGGATTAGCATGTCACATAATATATCGTAGGGTTATCATGTCATATAGTCTATAATTTGATAAGCATGTCATGTTGGCTGCCGTAGAGTTAGCATGTCACATAGCCTATCGGAGGTTTAGCTTGTCACTTCTTATGAATCCTTGAGAAATCTTATTTACTTGTTTAGTGCAATATACAAAGCCCGTTGTACAATGGGTTTGTCAAGTGAAAATGATCTCAATAAAGAAAGGTAGACTACGGCTTCTGGCCACTTATTAGCATACTTGAATAAAAAGTTTGTACCAGATGATGAAACATTAGTTCTATACAAATGTATTCATAAGAATGTTTTGTGTTAGTGGATGTTCATAGTCAAGAGACATTTAAAAGTATACAATTTTCAAATCCTACATAACATGCTGCAATAAACAGTATGCGAAAAAGGAGTCAAATAAAAAGCGATAAGTGTACGTACTGTCCTTTATTTATTTTTATTTATTTTTGACTATTTATTTTTTGTTTATAGCCTATAATTATTCTACTATCGATAGCATAGCTGGACTAAAGTGTTTTGTGCACACTTGCATATGTATGAAAATATATATCACGAAAGTACAAAAAAATTAAATATATATATATAGCTATGGAATGGTGGTCTCTGTTGCATTTTTGGGTCTAGATTTTGAGAAATATTATTCCTTTGCAATAGTTGTGTGCAACCTCGATGTGTATAGGTCGCTTCTTAGCCCACTGTGTTCTAGCCATCCGGTCACCGGACGCTTAGTCTGTCCTATTAAATGGGGTTTTCTAAACGTCTGGTAATCAATTTATTTATCATTTAAAATATTGTATTAGATACTATTTCAAAGTTAATAAATTGCTAAGCTACACGTACATCTGATATTTTGTGTTAAATACGCTGCTACTCCTGAAGTTACAGCGTTCTGATGATGTTGTTGTTGTTGTTGTACTGACAAATAGAAGTTTCAAAGATAACGTAAAAACAAAATTTCGTTAGAAAATTAGTTACGAACACTGAAAGTAATGAGAAATGATAGAAATATCCTTTTAAATTGCTAATGTCAAGCCCTAAACATGATCACAAAAAATAAGACCTTCTGCAAATTACTATAATTTTTATTCAACTACGCATTTTCATAGAAGATATTATTTAAAAGATCGCGTATTTTGTCTATAAATATTTATTAAACAAAATATTTGTATAAATGTACTTTCAGTTTGTTAAAACATTCACCGTGACGGGACAAGTCAGATAATTTATTTATACATTTAAATTTTTTCACCAGTAGATCTATTAGATTTGTAACACTTCCGATTTTAGATCTAAAAAATAGCTTTTAAACTTATATTCTGAATCAGTTTTAGGTTTGTATTTGTGTGCAGGTTAATATTGCTACCTTGGCCAAATCAAATTAAATTCATAACACTATTCCTAAAAGCTACCGGACGCCTAGAAAAAACTTAGTCAGTTGGTGCGAAATAGCCTAGAATCGGATAATAAAATCTGTAGGAAAATATCATTTGGAAGCATAGACTGCAACCAAGCAAATTAAGAACAAACTAGGTTTGATTGAGTAGATTCTAGCTATCCTTATCAGAAATAATGGAAAATGCAACACTCCTTACGCCAACTAGCATCGACTTGATTAAGTCCTGTAACCGGACAGCTAGACACTTCTAAAGCTGCATCGCTGATTATATTGCAAACGACAAAACTGTAAGAGTAAAATCACTGGAACCATTAGCACAGCAAACACAAAAGCGGCTGTGTAATCATTTTATTTATAGAACGTGACGTCACTATTTTCGTCAGTGCGTCAATATGAACGCACTTCCCTAGTGTACACAATAATGTTGTCATAATTATGGTAGCATGTCTATCTTAACAGTTTTTAGTTAAAAAAGGCGTGCAGTTAACCTAACAAGTTTCCAGTAAAGATATATTCTCCGCAAGTCTAACTGTCAACTTCCCTACATGTATGAATAAGAGGCCTCGCCGCAGGATCGAAATTACAACCCCGCGATCCGTAGATCTGCGCTCTCCCTTTTGAACGAAGCAGGCGGGCTGCTAAAAAACTAATTCAGCAATTTTCGTGTTGTCCTTAAACTGTAATTCTAAAATTTTATTGGGCAATTCATCCCTAGGGAAAAATTTCCTACAGGAAATCTTTTCTATAGGAACGCATTCCCATGGGAAACTTTCCCTAGGGAAGAATTTCCTACAGGAAGTCTTTCCTATGGGAACGAATTCCCATGGGAGACTTTTACCTAGGAAACAATTTCCTTTGGAATTCCCAAAGGAATTATTTCCCATGGGAAAACTATATAATCTTCTTTTTAAACAAAAATCTAGCATGTACCACAAATGTAATTTTAAGACAGCTGTGATGTTTTCTGATAGTTTAAATGAAAATGAAAAAATAAGTATTTCCCGTGGGGAAAATACCGTTCCCATACGAAAGCCATTTTCCCATAGGAAATCGGCAATTTCCCATTGGAAACATAATGTTAGAATGGCAATATCTGCTAAAATAATAAAACTAGAATAGTGAAGTTGTTGGCTGGTATATGGTAAGTATAGGCTATCTTTCAGTACCATTTCTAAATTCAAAGACTTTGAAGAAGTACTAGGCGTTTTTGCCAAATATTGTCCGTGGCAAATTAAAATTGGCGGTCATTTGTAAAATAATTTACTTCCTACTCATGAACGATGCTGACCAACCCTCATCATACCGACACTTGGTTACGTCCATCATGTTAGTACAATAACAAGTTGCAGCACCATTCCAAATTTAGAATTACATTAGCAACTGTGAAACTTCGAATCATTGCCAGATTCCCTATGAATCATGAAATCTTGCTTACATAAGATTTAACCTTGAATCTTCATCTTTTATTTCTCTTTTGTATTTTAGGTAAACTTATTCATTAGTTTGGTTCCTAGATAAGAATTTTCTACGTTTGCTTCTTTTTGTTTTTATGATACCTTTTGTATTGTAATATTATTCTAACATTTCAAAGTAATGCATATTATTTCAATAAGTAGTCAGAATATATTTAACAAAATATCTATTAAATAGTAAACAAGCAGTTTTGTTCTGGGCAATGTATCAACTTTTTGAAATTCATGTTGAGAACTCTGACTACTAAAACATGACAAAGGAACGGAACAAAACAGTCGCAAAAACTTTGAGCATTTCAAATGAAGCTATGTTTCATTATGCTTTTTAAAATGTCTGCATGTCCACTCCCTATGTAAAATAATCTCCAAACACTTGAAAACATACTGACCGCACTCTGTCAATGCCCTGGCTAAACAAGTAATCTCTTAACCTGTCATTAGTGGTTTGCAACACACTGACAATGAATTTGCAATACACTGACAACACATCAACAATAAAATATCTGTTTTATATAGAAGTCAGACCGCTTCCAGTATGTTTTCAGTTAATGGTTTTATCATTTTAAAGTCAGCAGTATTTTTCTTGTCATTTTAAAACCATCTTTTTTTTCATAGTCATGTCAGATGTCAAATTTATTACCAGCAGTAGTACAGTGTGTTGCCAGTTTGAATCCAATGTGATGTCATAAGAATATGGCATAACTTCATTCGCTAGTTTGGTAATTCAAGACAATTTAGTGTATCTTTGTGACTTTTCAAAAATGGACTGAAGTCATACAATGACTAAATTTATATACTGATATAATTTGATTTTGTCGAAACTTTATTGTCAACAGATCTTCATAGAAAACGCTAAATTTCAGAAATGTTCTTTTAGTAATTTTTAAGATATGACCAATCTAACAAATGGCTGGTTAGCTGTTTCGTCCAGTATATATTGTTTGCAACATTACCAAGCAATTATTGCACCCACTGTGTCTTAAATATACAACAGCATATTATTATAAATTCCTTGATCTGTCAACTCACGGTACAGTATTAACCTTTATGAATACCCGTCTTACTTTAAGTATTAAGAATCGTATAAGTTCAAAACCCATGTAAATATAAGTTTCTCCTTACATTTTACTACAAAACTGTTCCCTGTACTCATCTGGGCGGCGGAATTATCTTTCATCAACAACAAAAACAGGCACGTCAAGAACGCAACAAGCATACGAAAAATTATCATGTTTAAGGGAAATTGCTCTGCTTGTTTTGTTTATTCATTTATCACAATGTCTAACAGAAATATATGAGGGTTGTTAACACAGTTCTAGAAGTGGAAATAATAAATGGTTGAAAGAAAACACACTTGTTTAGAGCCATAGTAACATTACCATACGAAATATCATCATGTTTAAGGGAAAGTGCTATGCTTGTTTATTCTATTCATTTATCAAGTCACAGTATCTAGAAGTGGAAATAATAAATGGTTGAAAGTAAACACACGTGTTTAGAACCATCCTGAAATAACAAATGTATAACACCATTTACGCCTCCCACAACAACTTACATGTAAGCGGGGAACTCTATTTTACAAAAACAATGAATGGAGTCTATTATGCCATTCTAAACATGAAGTGTTTAATAATTATTCTACTATGACTAACAATGCTTTAATCATCACAACGATATTATGTTGACGTCACGTCGACGTGATATTTAGCGCCATGTACGCATCGAGAAACAGCGCTTTCAAATTTCATGAAATATTTAACTTAATAATATGTTTTAAACGAATTGACACAATGCACAAAAGTGTTGATTAATTTATACACATATTGAGATAGTTATTCGCTTTGCTGAGTAATTTGCAATAATTTACGCCCCCGCAAGACGTATTGCCATTTCCGGTCCTTTCGTTTATAAACAAAAACCTACTATTGCCGCCGCCATGCTTGCGCGAAGAAACAGTTCCACCATATTTGATATAAATTTTACAATAAAGAACATATGAGAATCGAAATGATTTATAAATATGCAATGTTCTTTGTGTGGTGCTGTTTTGGCGTATTTTCTTTCTTTATTTCACTTTCTTTTCAGAGGCTTATCAGAATGTAGAAACATCATAATTGAAATTTAACTGTTTAAAACAGTGAAATAATTATAACATGATGCCACTGTATGAAACTACGCTTGAACATAGAAGAATATGAATTACAAACAACTGAAAATGCCTACCAAAAATATACTTAAATAAAAGGGGACAAACGGTACAATAGGAATCGGCGTCGATGTACCATTGAGAATATATAGAAGATATCACATGAGAGTCTTTTCATATTGAATTTATTAAACGAGTTGAATAAAATAATAAAATGCGAGGCTCTGCCGAGCATTTTATCAATTTTATTCAACGGGTTTAATAAATTCAATGAGGAAAGTCACAAATGTAATATTCTTTTTATCACATGTTAGCTATTCCTGTCGAAACATCAAAAATTCTACTTTCTTTTACTATATAAACAAGTCAATTTGACCAATGTCTCCTATACTATAAACGACACCGACGTCAAAGCTCTATTACACTAGTGTATTATCATTTTTATGTAATGGCTTTATTACATTGCCGCGACGTCAAACATGTGATAAGAAAGATATATAATTTTCTTAAATAAATTTCATAAAACATAACCATTTTGGCATCCAGACTTTGTGTATGATATTTAGCGGTTCGCTAGACGTTTCGTTGGTGTATTAAGTAACATTTTGTAAAAAAAATAAAACACATTCAGCAGACTTGGACTAAGCTGGATCAACTTCATTATCGTGCCATATTATTATCATAAGTGGAATCATAATACATGTTATTTACATGAGTACATTGCTTATTTGCCAACCATAGCTCTGCTTCTGTTGCATAGATTCGGCGAAGAACGTTTGTTTACCTATACCCTGGAACATATATTAAGACAGTTTCTAAGATTGATTGATGGCAGGACCAGCTAAAACAACAGAAGGTTAAAGCATTTGGCAGTGATGACTGAAAACTCTTTAAAACCGTGAATGTATACTTAGGAAATAAAATAGTTAGTCACCATTAAGGCTGTCGCTAATTCGTTTCCTTCTGTGTTGTATATATGAACGAATTAAAACAAAACTGTTCCATGTATATAAAAGATCAGTGTAATAGCTGTTTTCAAGGAATGATCAGTTTCCTTATCTGGGTTTTCTAAATACTGTACTTACTTAGCTGAAGAAATACTAAAAAGCAACATACATTTCACAGTAGGTTCTAAGATATTATTCAGCTCCGTTCTCACCTATAAATATCACGTTTCTTTGAGTGAGACATATTGTCAACAGGAAAAATACTGTCAACATGGGCAGCCGCTGCTTATATTTCTTCTCCAAATGCAGACATTGAAATGATATTTTACATATTAAGAAACCACTAGAAAATGTAGATTAGTTAAAGTCTATTTAAGACATGTGCATCAATAACTGAGCCTCTCTGTATTGAAACCAAATTCTGCGAATCCTACAAAACTCTGACAGTGAAAACTATCAAACGCGTTGACAGTATTACTTTTGCTTTAAACAGACCGATATAAGGGCAGAATTTTTAAAAATATCTAACATTTGTTATACGGGATATTTGCATTGGCAATAAAACTGAGATGTAATAAATATACAGTCAGCTCCAAAATGATTATGATACTATGTAAATGATTTTTGTCATTTGATAATGTTTTTCAGATAACAACCCCTACCTTGCTAAATTTCTATATTGAACTTGACCATCTTTCAATTTGGACAATACCATTAACTGTTAAAAGGGGTACTAACCAAAAAGATACTGATTGAATGGCGAACAGTGCAGATAATGATCAGACTGCACGGATGTGCAGGCTGATCATGATCTACACCGGTCGCACAGGTAGAATCTGTCGTGTCCAGCACGATAATGATTAAAATGCTATAGCATATGTGTGATAGCTGACAGTGACTCCACAAGCAAATATTGTCTCTATTAATTCTAAACAGTGTAAGAATTGCCGATTCGAAGACTTTCTCAATGCTACATTACATTTGTCGGGAGAACCTGACAGTGAAGATGCATTTATTTCTCTTTCCAACAATGTTTATAGTTATATTGGCTACCATTGGGCAGTCCTGTTGGATGGTAGCTGCAAAAGAACCAGTATGTTCAAGATTTGACTACGAGGAAAAATTATTAGAAAAAATGGTTAGATCGGAGATAAAAGTTGAACAAATGGTAGAAGAGATGAAGAAAACAAAAGAAAGTGTGGCGACCATAGCGACAGACATGTAGCAGAGAGCTAAAAACATGGAAAGTAATGTCATTCGATTGCAAGGACTTATTAACGAGACTTTGACCAGGTTCGCTGAGGATATAGCAGAGGAAAAGAACAAACTAACAACACTAGCAGAGAGTAAGTATATTATAGATATATAACATAGGTTTATTACCTTAAAAATTACCTATTTATCCCATTGTAACATAATCTTACATTTGATCCGAAATCCGAAATAAAAAATATATTAACATTAATACAACATGTATAAGAAATAGGAGGAATTTACAGCTCGGCTCAAAATCATTTAAATATTTTATATGGATAAAAACATTTTTATGAAAGTAATTGAAGAGAATGTGCTTTAGAAATAATGCATTCAAATGATATGGTTTTTCACTTACGACCGGAGTTCTAGTTACGTGGGCTGTCTCTATAACTGTGTCCTGTTATATGAAATACACTGAACGGCTTAGAATTTGCACAGTTTTTGAGACTGTGTCAAAGCTTATTGGGAATATCAAGGTATACAATTTCTAATGTTAAATTTTGAAAACATTCATGTGTGGAGATAAATTTCCTGATTTACTGAGAAAATTATGTTTCTCGATTTGCGGTGAATTATTTGTGATACTAGTATGTGAAGTATAAATTACGGAAGCTACTTTTCATACAACTGTCGGATTGAAAAAAAAAAACATTCCACAGATTTTTTTTCATGGCGGCATTTCTCAAAATCAAGGCACTATTAGAAAGAAATGACGTAGTATTCTTTCAAATGGGCTGATTATGTATACATTTCACATGTTAAAAACGATACAATAAGTTTGTTGTTTTTTTTTTCTAAGAAATTGTTTAAACATTCCTGTAATTAAAGCCTCTTTCACAAAACGGATTTAGGTTACTTGACAGCTCTTTGATTCACATCTAAACTTCAAAGTTAATATGCACGATATAGGCTGCAGTGACACTAACACAGGTATCAAATATTATAAGAAAAAACATTTTGACTATAGTCAAAGTAAAATCTATCTAAAGTTTTTGCTTCAAACTGGAGTTATACAGAGCTATGTTAGGTGTGCGTTTTCAAAGCTGTTCGGTTTATAATAAAAATGATACCATTATCATTAGGAACCATACCCGTCATTAGTTGTGCGTCACAATAATGTATGATAATTAAGAAATAATAAATCTGTTTGTATATTTTATCAGTTAATAAAATATGGCAGGAGTTAGGATACGTGATAATTAAATCACGAGTGCGTAGCACAAGTGATTTTTTTTTCGCATCCGAAGGACTGCTAATATTTTATTAACTGATAAAGTTATTGGAACATAGATTCTATTTATTATTTCGATTCTAACAACGCAAAAAATTCGCATTTCACAGTTACTGTACTACATTTTCAGCTTAATACGTCATTCGGGTTATATGCTGTTACAATCTACCCCCATAGTTAGAAAGTGTTGCATAGCCAATGGAACGTACAGATATTTGTTTCTTTTTATCAGAATCTAATAGCTCGCAAACTATTTATAAATAGAATCATCAAATTAGGTTAGATGACCCTGTGTTAGCTTAACTTTTGTATGACGTCACATCATTATTACGTCAAACTTTATGTCATACATTTATGACGTCACCGCTGAATCATAATTGAGCTAATATAATTCGCTCGTAGAGATCAAAACCTGTTTTACAGCCCTACATATAAGTCAGTATGACTTTTTATCATAATTGTGTTTTTGAAATGTTTTCAACCGTTTGGCCCTGAAATAATTCGTATGTAATGGAACAGAAGTAGAATCTCTCATGTTACAATTGTAGGGGGCAAAATGTATCAGCCGATCGTATTCTATCGAAGATTTATATATAGGCTGTTTGCTATATCTTTATGTAGCAATTAATGCGAGTAGTGTTAGAATTAAGAAATAATTTATAGCAAAAAGGTGCTTTAACACTATACACGATGGGCGGTTATACGCCGGGTGTAATAATTATTTCGAATGACGTATAACCGCCAGAGTGTATAAATAATGTTAAAACACCGTTTTGCTATAAATTATTTCGATTCTAATAGGAATTTTATTGTAAAATTTAGATCAAATATCGGCAAAGCCAAGATAAATGGGCACTTTCATATTCCCCTGTGTTATATGCTGATTTCTGGCAATATCTAAGGAATACAATATCATCTTATTCTTTTTTAAACAGATATTTATAAGGGCTTTCTGGTGATGTATGGTTTATCATACTTCCGTGCAGTATTTTTGTATTTACAAGGGTTGAAGAGTCGAAAAAAGCCTCTTTTTTAATCGTTATGCTGTTGCATGGAAAATTCATTACTTTTTGACCATTTATTTAATTACTGTTTTAGTTTTTTACAGTTTTTATTTCAAGTTTTCAAACTTCAAATGACATTCAGGTAAGACTTACAGATTTGAAATTGGTCCGAAAATATTCAAGATAATTATAAATAACTAAATCCATCACTTCGTTATGCGTTGATAGTTTTTACCTGCTCTGTTACTACAAAGGAAATACCAAAGTTATTCTTTAAACTGGCAGATATAATCATTATAATCATGAAAAAGAAACACATTTGCCAGCATCTAAAAGCAAGATATTGATCTGCACTACATTATTCTCTGTTAAATGATAGCTGAATCTTGACATTTTTATGTAGAGTCCGTAGCCCCATTTTCAACAGAGTACCGCTTGCAAAAACAATAAGAGCAATATAAAAATGTACCTTTCTTTATTTTCAAGTTATCCCACATACTAACTACAGAAAAGACATTTCTTCAGAGAAGAAGCAGAAAAAAGTTTTGAACAAAAAATGGTTGTCTGTTGCCCTGTAGATTCCGTAGCCCCACCATATTCATGCAACTAAATCAGAATTTTTTATGCAATAATCATTTCTAATACTAATAATTTTTCTCATTTTTGATATAACAAAAGAGCTTCATTCTTTCAAACATCTAAGATGTTTAGAGTAAACAGTATAATGGGAAAAAGGATATAATTGTAATAAATTGATTATATTGTTGCCAATTTCCAACAATAATCTTACAGGTCAAATGCATATTGAAGTTTGTTTAGTATCATAAAGTACTGTAAAGGATACACTGTATCAGACTTGTAATAAAAATTGTATTAACAAAGTATTTATATATTGATTATAAATACAAGTTAAAATGTTATATGAGGGGCCCACGGACTCTACACTTTCATAACGAGTACCGTTTCTGTTACATTTGCCAATCTATTTCCAGATAATGTAAATAAACAAACATATCAAACATGAGACCTGTAACAAGGAACCAAATAGCCCCAAAAAGGGGACAAAATACTGAAACAATTGACAAAAACGAAACAGTTAGTAAACAAGAGCTGTCCGTAAGACAGCTAATGCTTGACCATTCGAAATATTGTCCCAGGAGAGGAAAATATTACCCTAAATATTAAAATATCTATAGAGTTTCAATCCAGTATCTGCATTAGTTTTGGAGATAGTAACTTGCATGCAAAACTCTAACCAGAAGTTTTAAGTTCAAAAGGGGACATAATTTGACTAAAATGCATGTAAGAATTATGGTTGATGCAATCAACTAGTTTTATAACCTCGAAGGCACATGTGAAGTTTCAATTTAATATCTGCATTTGTTTTGCAGATAATCACTTGCACGCAAAACATTAACCAGAGTTTTCTAAGTCCAAAAAGGTGCATAATTTGCTCAAAATACATGTCATAGTTATGAGACTTAACCCAGTGAGGTTGGAAATTGATGTAAAAAAATAAAAAGTAAGTTTCAAATATATATGCCTTTACGTAATAGCTGTATGTACTTACACGCAAAACTTTAACCAGATTTTTCTAAGTCCAGTAAGGGGGCATTATTTGGCCAAAATGCAGATCAGAGTTATGGGACTTGATGCTATCAGCTAGTTTAATAACCTCGAAAACACATGTGAAGTTTCAATTCAAGATCTTCATTAGTTTTGAAGATAGTAACTTTGATCAGGATTTTCTATGTCCAAAAGGGGACATAAGTTGCCAAAAATACATGTAAGAGCTATGGGACTTAATCCAGTGAGGTTGGTAATTGATGTAGAAAAAGAAAAAATAAGTTTCAAATCTATATGCCTTTTAGTAATAGCTGTATGTACTTGCACGCAAAACTTTAACCAGGATTTTCTAAGTCCAAAAGGGGGCATAATTTGCTCAAAATACATGTCAGAGTTATGGAACTTGACCCAGTGAGGTTGGTAATTGAAATTTAGTCAGAATGATTGCCTTGATCAAGTCTAGGTCAATTTTTTCAAAGCTATATGACTTTAAATGATAGCTGTATGTACTTGCATGCAAAACTAACCAAGGTGTGACGCCGACGCCAGGCTGAGTAGAATAGCTAGACTATTCTTTGAATAGTCGAGTTAAAAATGTAAAAAAGTGAGGAGATACCGAGAAAACATGGGAAATGAAGGTTAGGAAAAATGAGGCAAAAAGACTGAGAGAGGAAAAGAAAGAAACGCGAAGAGCAGAGACAAGATATTTTAAATGGAAATAGACAATGAATGAAGAAAAAGCAAAGTGCTGCTAAAACATTATATGAAAAGATACCGACAGAAACAAAAAGAAAAGAAAGCCCAAACCTCAGGGAGAAACCAAGACAAAGGAGAAAAGGACTCGCCAAAGTCTTTGATAAGCATAAAAAGCAAAAAGCAAGAGGCTGTGCAGCAACTGTTTTACTAGTAACGATATATGTAGAGTCTGTAGCCTTGATATCAATTTGTATTGGGTTCTGTATTTGGGTTATTGTCAGAAAAGTGTTTAAAGTAATCACCTGAAAACTTTAGTTCTATTTAAATACATATTTCTTAATAGGTTTGCTTCATCATGCTTTACTCTTCTTAGTTTTGTGTTCAGAATGTAAATTGGAAGGCCGTGCATATTGTCTCATTTGATGGTACTTTGATATCCAGCTCTGGATATATTATGAAATTCATAAGATCGACTTTATAATGCAACTATTTAACTTATTTTCAAAACCATGAATAACTTTTTCTGTGTTATTTAGGTATGTTATGCTTTGGCATGTAGAGTCCGTAGGTCCTAAGAGGTGTGGTTCCTTAAGCATCCGTAACTTTTTTACTTCACATAATTGAAGAAAACCCTGATAGATTCTTGTGCTCAAAGGATGTACCTTGAAATCTCATGATAAGATATGAAATTTTGATTGAGTTTAAAATTCACCATATGTGCAACATCAGGGGTACCCTTTATCTTGGCTATGCCGATATGACAGAACTGTTTCTTCGCGCATGGATGGCGCCAACTGTTATGTCGTCACGCTCCTTTGTTTATGCACGCCAGGACCGGTAATGGTAATACGACTTGCGGAAGAGTTCAGCTTGCGCGCAAAAGATAGCGAAATATTCTGCAAAGCGAATAACCAACTTAATACATGATTGTGTAAATTAATCAAGACAATTGTTCAATGTGACTTTTCGTTTTAAACATGCTATTAAATAAAACATTTGATCAAATTAAAACCGCTATTTCTAGATGTATACATGGCACTAAATATAACGTCGACGTGGCATCAAAATTATGTCGTTGTGATGATTAAAGCATTGTTGTGATGATTAAAGCATTGTTAGTCATATTAGAATACGTATTCTAATATGGCTAACAATGCTTTAATCATCACAGCGATATTATGTTGACGTCACGTCGACGTGAAATTTGGCGCCATGTACACATCAAGAAATAGCGCTTTCAAATTTGATCAAATAATGTACTTAAAAGTATGTTTAAAACGAAATATCACATAGCATAACTATCTTAATTAATTCACACACTCAAGGAGTTTTGTTATTAGATGTGCAGAATAATTTGCCATCTTTAACGCCCTAATTGAACTATTCCACAAGATGTAATGTAATGATCTGTAACTGGTTTTAGATCCAGTTCAATGGTAACTGTTTTTCTTTTTGCGGTAACGAGGCTCTGACTTATTTTATGATTTATGCAACATTTGTAGCGGATATATTATTATTCGAATTATGATCGACGTCGAACAATCCTTGTATTTACGTATTTACTTAATATCAGCGTTAAACAACATTATAGGATTTTTGCCTTTTTGATGGACATACGCCAGGGTTATTCCTCTGTTAGAAATAATGTTGTTGACATACAATAAACTTTGTGACAAACTTTTGGAAGTTTAAAATGATGTTTACAGAAGTATTTGTGTAATCGCTCAGATTAAAATAAATAATTCCAATGTTCACTTTCTTTTTTCAATATAATAGAAAATTAAAACAATAACGGAATTAAGAACTGAAGTGATTGATTAATATTTAACAGCTTCCTTATTTTCTGTAATGAAATGGTCAACTCTTACATTTAAATGATTCAACAACGATCGTTGAAAGACAATTGAATAAACAAACCCAAGAAAAATCATAATCACCGTATGTTTACGAACTAACCCGATGAATATGCTATTTCAAACATACCTTTGAATGTTTCATGTAAATTTTGGAAAGATTCAATTTTTGAAGATGATAAAACTTGTTTTACATTTAGACCAATTTTTGATTTTAGAAATGACACCAGTTCCTGTCGTTGCATTCCACGCTCGTCGTTCGTCTGCTGTCACGGTGAGGATTGGTGGAACTCTCGTTTTTGATACCGTCTTAATGAATGAAGGAGAAGGTTACGACAGGGCTACAGGTGTATTCACTGCACCATACAACGGACTTTATTACTTCGCGGCTCATGTATGTAATCAAGGTAATAGTGCTGTACAATACGCAATAGTTGTCGATAATAATCAGATAACATCTAGCACACAGCGCGATAAGAATAACGTGTACAGCTGTAGCTCTGTAAACGCCGTCGTGATGATGAAGTCTGCAGACCGTGCATGGATCAAATGTTTGTCTAGTTCAAACTTTTACTGTGACAGTTACAGATGGAATTCATTTATTGGATCACTTTTAAACAAATAAATCGTAGATCTTTTGTTGAAGAAATGTGTTTATAATGCTTTCTTTGTATCAGAGTGCTTGACCTCAAGCTGAAATGGCATTGACCTATCAGAGTGCATTTTGAAAATAATCAATGTTTTAAATGTATAGAAGCATGTACAGTATGTTTTTACTAGATGCTGAGCTTCTCCAGACTTTTTGAAGGATAGTTACAAATGCAATTCGTTCATGGATGCTATACTGAACAGACAAACGCTAAAGCCAAAGAACTATCATTCGAGTCAATGAAATTTTTATACGGATTGTTTAAAAATGATGTAGCATTCAAACACCCATGTAACTGAAACAAAATAACGCTCTTATGTTTATAAAACGCTTTGACAAAACGTTCTACATTTGTAACTTTTTTACGTTTCAGTAAATGCATATTGTTTTTGTGCTAGGATTTATAAAAATAACGATTCTTTGTCACGTGATATTAGCTATATTATCCTACATTAAGTGGTACGAATATACTGTTACATGAGCGAAAATATGAACACCAATATTGGAGGAAAGTCCTTGCTTTTTTAGGAGATATAGTACTTTTGGTGAAAATGATATGCCGCCAAGTTAAAAAGAGATTTCTGATATGTTTACAGAAAATCTATCAACCGTAGTTTAAATGTTGAAAAATTAGTTTTTATTATTCATGCATAGGCAAAGAAGATTTTCAAGAACTTTGTAAATGATAGGATTACTTATATTAAAAATGACACTTCATCCCACGTAATTATTGATGCGGGACTGATTTTGTGTATTTCTGATAATCCGCTGTTGCAATATAATGAAGCTATTTCAGTTTTTAAAAGGTATACGTAAAACATGTTTAAACATATTTTACAATGTTTGCTTTAGTTCTGGTAAATATGTATGCACTAACTAGTTTGATTTTAATGACACACTGACACAGTTATAGAAGATAAAAGGTAAGGGCAGATTTCCCTGAAGCACAGAGCACCCCAAACACAGCCAGAGAGTCATAGGATATATGGTGACGTTCCAGCTTTTGATGGTGGAAGAAGACCCGTGCATTATTTCATCACTTGAGTTTTCTGATAGTATCACTAGATTGAACTAGAAACTATTAAACACTTATCAATTCTGCATTTAAAGCTGCTGTATTTGAAAATTGTTTAATTAATTCTCTGAAATGGCCTAAACATTAAGGAAATGGCCGGAAACTAATAGTCACAGTATCACCTCATATTTGCACCCTTTATAGTATTCAAGCCATATATGATGAATTTAGGGTAAAGAATTATGAGTCAGTTCTGGTTACCACGTTAACGGAAATATTCTGCTTATTTTGCGGAAAATGGCCATTTAAAATTTTACTAAAATGTGATAATTTTCGTCTGAAATTTAGCAGTAATTTTCATATTTGCCTGAAATACATACCTTTTGTACATACTGTAAAATCTGGTAAATAAGCGTATACGCTTATAATAATTTTAATGACACTTTTATGCGCCTATTTTTGATATGCGCTTATACTTAAGCCAAAACTATGCGCTTATATTTGATATGCGCTTATAGACAAGCCATGTGCGCCTATTTGTGATACATTAGAAAATTTGACAGTGCTTAACTTGGTTGAGAAAACGAAAATAAAACATGGTCATGGACGTGCGCAGTGAACTACTTCCTTTTATTGCATACAGTATTTATATAATGAAAGCATAATTGATCATACATAATTTGCAAATAATGTTCAATCTCCCGCACCATTCAATCATTGTTCAACACTAAGACTGTAAAATTTTATTCATATTGTTTTCACAGACTTACAAAAGAATGACAAACTGTTATGACACCGCAAACAACTTTCCTTGTATTCAAACTTACTTTCATTTACGGAAAACATTTTCTATTCAAAAAGCATGATTATCGTAAACAATTATCATTTTATCAGATAATAAAATCTTTTAACACCCATCGGCTATTCAACAGGTAAGAACATTAACTTGTCACCTGTATTGATGATAAAAAATTATCACGGTATAATACCGTAATTACGTCTTTTTGCTGCATCTGTTGTTTGTTTACCAATAATCGGATATGCGCCTACTTTCGAGACAAAACTATGGTAAGGGCATGACATGCGCTTATTATCCCATACGGAATAACGGTAAGGCCGTATGCGCTTACTTTTGATATGCGCTTATATTCGAATATGCGCTTATTTACCAGATTCTACAGTATTTTAAAAGAATATTGTCTTTCAGCATTTTCATAGTTTTAGAAGCAACAACTTTATAAATATCCCCCTTGAGAATTTTACATAATAAATAAAAATCGGTCTACATGTATATCTTTAACATCTTATAGAATAGACGTGCACGCATCTGAATATAATAATTGTATGGATTCAGCAAGGCAATAATATCCATTTTAATTTCAGGAGGAAATGATTTATACAGTCGTTTCTGATCTTTCATTTCTATCAAGTGTCAATAGCATAGCAAAATTTCACAAAAGAATGCAGACATCATAACTAGTGATCATATTTGTACTTTTCCATTTTAACGTGTATTTCATTCATTTGTTTCAAAACTTTTATATGAATTCATATGTGTTTATATGTATATAAATGATAATGCTATTCCAGATCTAATTCATAGCTTTTGCCATTTATTTGTTCAGCAGCTTTTTTAATATAATAAATTTCTGGAGTACATTGTGTCAGTGTCATTACCTATTCACATTGACAGGAATACCGCTATATGTTGTCTGGATGTTTTATGTTAAATTCATATTTGAGCAATGTACGCCCTCATGCATGTACTAATACAAACAAAACGCAAAATCGCCCCTGTATTTTCACGATAATATCTTGATTACTAGGATACAACATCAGTTTATTTTGGTGACTTTTTACGGCAGAACTGTTCAAAATAAAGCGTAAAACAATGCAACAGCCGGAGAATAGTGTACCATTTATGTGTTACACACGATAACTAACATAAAGTGGCAGGGACCAGCTTCATATTTTGGCCCGGGAACTGTTTTTTGTTTTTGTTTTTGTAGTTGAGTGATATGTATTTTAAATGCACTTATATTCAACTGGTTATCTCTGATGTCTATAGAACTAAGGACACCATGGACGAATAATTGTTGTGTAAAAAACAAATGTATAAATCAACCTTCCTAGCTCCATGTAGTAGGCATAGGAAATAGAGATCAATATAATTGCACCTTTACTAATCCTACCAGGTGTTCTGTATTACAAAAGTGGATCTATTGTGACATTTTGATACAAGCAAAACTGTATTATCTGCACTATTATTTACCTACTGGTACTTCGTTTTATTATTGGCTTGTTAAAAGTTAATTTTTTACCATATGTAAGTTGACAGAATCATAGGAACCATGTCTTGACGGGTAAATCAAACACAAATGAATAAATCTTTAATGATTTTGTTGTGCAAAAAAGTATGATATTGTGTCTTTCATTTTCCACTCAATTGTGTAATTGCAAGGGAAGTAAACTAATAGATCTCTACTTATAAGTACTAGCCCAAGGCAAGAGTTGTCATTCTTTGTGGATCACAACTTTAAATTAAAGAATAAAACTTCTGTTATTGATATTAACAAAACTATCATAAACTTCACATTTGTGAAATCATTTTTGGTTATTTCAAGGACTTGGAAATTAATTTCTAGACTTTATTTAATGTAATTCTATCACTGAAAATTTTAAGGCCTATCTCTACATGTAGCCAATTTTGCTTCAAATTTAGTGTCTTAAAGCTGGAGTTTCAATTGTTCTTTTCATACAAACAACGGAATCGGCAGGCTGAAAAATGTCACATGATGAATTTTTAGTATATTCAATACATTCTCTGCACACCTCCCTGACATTTCTCAGAATTATATTTTCATGGGGATTTTTTTTTGGAATGATATCAACGCAAATTCGTGGAATTTTGAGAATTACGGTCCCCTGTCCCCCATAAGTATACCGGGATTACCAATGGGTACTTTCGGTATACTCAGTACTTATACCTACTTTATGTAGGTGTCGTAAGTTCGGATAATGCATACATTGTTATTCTCTTGTTTTTCATTGACAATTAGACCTTAAAATGCAAATTTGTATGCAAGTGTTGATGACAAACACAATGCTGATAAAATTATTCTAAAAAAAACATGCGACATTGTTTCATGGTCGTTTCTGTTTATTGTATTGAATGTATGTTAATATCAGGTTATGCTAAAACTCTAACAAACTAAACAGAATAAATATCTAAGAAATCCAGGGAAGTAAGTGTTGGTTGAAGATGGCACGCACTTTCTATTGACAATTAAGCTACGGTGGGATCGATTCATACAGCATCGGAGTATACCGATTAAACTGAATTTGGTGTACCGGGCAAAAACGGGATACACAATCGAGCCCACATTATAAATATTGAAGAGGTAATTACATGATAAACATTGTCTTGACCTTGAATACATCCCCTGCTCTTGCGATAAATTTAGAGATTGTTTTTGTTATTTGGTGTCCGACAACAGAAATCTCTATAAATGATCTCATCCAAAGACAGTCTTTCATGACAAGGTAAATTTTACCGTATGTAACTTTTAACATGAACATATCATGAAAAAAAATATGTAGTCAAAATTGGAAGTAGATTAAGTATTATACATAATCAGATGAAAGGGTGTGAGGTGTGTTGCGCATTTCATTATCATCATGAACATACTAGTCTTTTGTTTTGTTTTTAATGCGTTCTATAAGCATCCAAATGATCTTCTCACAAAAATGTTAATAAAACACTAGTGTAGTCTGAAGAGAATAAACATCCGTTAACCGGTTGCGAGAGGATACGTTCGTGGCGAAGAAACAGTTAGTGGATATTTTTGCCGGTTAGTATTTTGAAGCTTAAAATCATTTGGGCAAATGATTTAATAGATACTTGTTTCCTTCGTGTCATGTGATCCTAATTTAAAACTGACGTATATCTAGGAAACTATCGTAAGCTAAAAGTGTCAATTTGTTGAAAAAAGATGTGAAAGCAAACATTTAACGCGATATATTTCATCAACATTTCGACTGAACCGTATTCTATGTATATAACCCTGAAATTTAACGTTTGCTCTGATCATTGTTAAATTTTTACCGGGCGAAAACACTATTCGAAGAGTCACACAATAAAATTCGCAATGTTAAATTAATGCCGGTGTAGCGTGATAATCACACGGTCGTGACCAGGTCCACGGTTTATATACGTTTTTCAAAACCTGCCCACATGCTTATTCTTTGTCCAATATTTGCAAAATTTTGCATATTAAATTTCCAAAGATAGCTTTTGTAATTTGTAACATAATTTGATTTTGATTTTATATTCCTGAAATTTAAATATATTGATTTGAATATGCCCAATTTGACGTATTTTACCGGCTTTTATGGTGCTTCTGAAAAAACCTGCAGAACACAGTCACTTATCTTTTTCACGAATCAGATTGTCTTAAAACTTGCTAGAGGTGTTAAATATTGTGCCTGGGACTGTTGTTTGTGAATAGCTACTCAAAATAATAAGATTTACACGCTCTGAAAATGACCTTTTTGTCTAAAAATCTACGAAAAACATGGCCGCGATGTTCAAATAATGAGTTGCTTATTTCAAAACTGCCCTATTATTCTTCAGTAAAACTTCTTGTTAATTTAAGACTCTAATAACTTGCTTGACATACCCATGGGCAAATATCTGTTATCGGTGTAATTGCACCTTTGGAAAAAAGCGTGATTCGCACGTTTTAATTTCATCATTCGCCGCCTGAAGAGACAAGATGGCGGAGCTTGCGAAATCGAAAGTAAGTAGCTGCACTTTTGAAATAAAATATTGTAGATTCTAGATCTTTCTGATTGACAGTCACTTGTTTATCTTATTTATCTGTTTCCACATATAATATGGATCTAGTAGATTACATACAACCAGTTTAATAACACCTAGTGTGGATGCTCTTAAGACTTCTTCAGCCAAAGCCTGGCAGAGTGACATAATTTTACAATATAGATCTAGGTCTACTAAGCAGCTGTAATTGTGATTTATTAGCTGTGTTCAACTACTGAAATTCGAAAAAATTGATCCGTAATTAGATGTTCAGTTGGAATGTAATCCAAAAATTTAAAACGGAATCCATATGGAACAGAGGAGATACCGAGATTTTTTATATAATATACGGGCAATGTCCCCACTTGTGTTAAATCTCGAAAGACCAAAATATTGGAAGCCGTTTCTGATAAAATTTTCATCGCTGCTGACCCTTTAAATTCTATAGGTTTAAATGCCGATTGTGTCATAATTTCGAAATTAAATTAAAAAAAAACTTACATTTATCAAAAGGGGATTCGGTTAAAGGTAAATTTTATCTAATGTCGCTTTGTGAAACAATGAACATAAGCTCTGTAGAGCTTTTGAGAGACCATTTTTAAAGAAAAGTTAAAACCAATTATACCTTACCCCCAGCAATTTGCGAGTACTCGTTTACAGCTGGGTCGACTGAGGCAATTGTGATAAAGTGCCTTCCCCAAGGTCACACCGCAATGGGAGTAGCCAGGAATCGAACCTGGGGCCTTCACCTCCGTAGGACAGAGTATTAGCCCTATCGACCAATGCGTCCGCACGGGTTCCTCATTGATTTATGTTAAATTATGTAGTATGTAAGGGGAGTGGTGGTCTAGTGGATAAGTTGTTGGCTCAGCTCAATCCAAGGGTCGTGGGTTCGAGCCCCAGTGGGGTCAGGACTTCTCATATGACACTAGTACTGGTTATTCCAGGAAGCGGACTCGGTAGCTTAAACTCTGCACATTTAAAACAAAATACTTTTTTTTCATTACCAACATCTTACTCTCACCAATATTTCACATCTTGTGATGGAACCCTCTTCACAAAAATATAGTGAAAAAGTACAAAATTTAAATGTGGAACACTACAATTTCATAACCCCATTAGTTTTCTAAAGTCCTAATGTTTTTCTAAGATCTTTATCCTTTCAGCTGTGAAGACACAGTATGAATTTTTTGTTTAATAGATCAACTTTCTCAGACATTTGATGAATGTCTATACACACAAAAATGTCCCCTTTGCAACTTTTAAGTTAAGTGTCAGATTTCTTTTGTTTTTTAAATAAAATGAGATTATACTTTATTTTTCAGAAGTAATCAGTTTTCAAGTTAAAAAGTGGAAACTTCAATATTTTAGCTTCTCAAGCTCTTAAGTTTACCCACATATGTAAATGTTCACAAGTCAGGTGAATACTGTGTAGTTGAAAAAAATTACTTACTATGAACATATTCTATGAATATATATTTTGCTGCAGTTTGTCCCCTGTGCATATTAGTAACATAATAAAGTATGTATGAATTTTACTGTTCCATTTTACCATGCATGGCATTTTGTCATTTTCTACTCTCAATAAGCAGTGCATGTAGAATAAATGATTTCAATGTGTTAGTTATGTTTAAAGTCACTTATTTTTCATTTAAAGCAGCACATGCTGTTGAATTAGCATGTGTTTGTTGTGAAAATTTTCAGTTTTTTACTTATTTTGCAGAATAAACAAATTGTTTGCAGGATTTGTCCTAATTTAAGTTGATCACCATTTGTCTTTTTATGAACAGTAAACTAATAATGAATGAATATTATACTGATTTTCAGTATGTGTCCCCTGTGCATCTGCAATATAACTCAATTTTGATGTGAATTCATGTAGTGGTACACATTTGATTTGCGTATTGACAGTAGTGTTCCACACTCGGCAATTGCCGTATTATTACGTATTTGTGTTTCTTTCCCATCCGTCAGAGATTCGTCAAAATTCCAATACAACTAGGGAATGATGGTAACCCTCTTATTTGCGAGAATGTTCTGTTTAGGCAAATTGGCATTCTTAAGACGTAAAACAGCTCAATTAGGACATAACTTTCCGTTATAATAGAAAATGCCAAAGTCGCAATCAGAGAAAACGTTAATTGTCGTTTATCCTGACAGGTCCATTACCTTATTCTTAAGTATTCATATTTGTGGTTCTTGCTGTATATACACATTTGAGGGTACGATTGTTGGTGAAACAAAGATGGAAGATAAACAAGTATTGAATATGCATAGTAACAATTTGGCAAACAGTGCGTTTAATGTGAGAAATGCGCGGTTGAAATGGAGTAGTATATTTTCCCCTTGTAACCTTATCAAATCAATAATTGAGATAAGTACAAAGATACAATCTATTCTATTCCCATACTGCTTATCTTAAGTGTACTGTTTACTTCAGACAACTGACGTAACCTATTATCAAGATGGAAGGCCAGGGTAACGAGCTATACATCTTTGATATTTTATATTCGAGATAAAACAGTATGCCACGTATATCTCTGCACACAATATGACGGAAATTTCATATTATGAAATAATACAGCGGTTTGATGATGGTTTGGATAACGATGATAATCATACATTCTTAACAGCTTTATATGAATTACATTAATATAAATAAATGGATATAATTCATTGAATGTTATCCATCTATTACTTTATATTGCTTTTCATCCAGTACCATTAAATCATAACAGTGCTTAGTAACGAATTGCATGTGTCAGAGGGTACAAGTTGCAAATATTTAAAATCTAAAGTCCACAATGACTTGACTGCTTTGTTTGTTCTGCTTCATCTGGCCCAAAATAGTGTTGTTGGGTACATGTGTAGTTGCATATGGTTCATTAAATTATAATTTTTGATAATATTCCAGTAAATAATTTACATTAAAAGATATCATACATTTACATGAGCAATTTTACATATCGTGTCTCAAGTTACAATTACTTTGTTTGGAGATCCGCCTGCCTGGTATACCTGTGCCACTGGAACTGTTAGGTAATTATAGTAGTGGGTATTAAGAAAGAGGACGTAGGCACAGTTAAACAATTTGAATTCCCTAATTTTTTTTTTTGCCATTTTCTGATATATTATTTACTTGATCCTTTGATGGGGCGCATTCTTAGCTCTTGACTATTCCGTTTGGGTCACGGTCGTTGTTTTTTCTATTTACGTTATCTTTTAAAAGGACACCTTGATTAAGACAAAGCCATCACGCAAACTTTCGAGAGACATTTCATATCATTGACTTCAAGAGGATACCTACGAAGACGGCTAACCAACTGATACGGTGGACCTACCGGTCATTTACCAGACGTGGCGATAGTGCTGACAGAAGAGGGATCATTGTCCGAATTAAGTATCAGAAGATTTAAAAGTCTTTACACATACACACGCATGCACATAAACACGCACGTATACATTCATACATGCACACATACATAGATGTCGGGTTTCGGTGCGAGATGTCTACGTTCTTAGAACAGGGTCTTTCCATTGGACGTTTGTCAATGAAAACCGACAAGATATGAATCGCTGTTTTATAGTTGTTTATATTAGTATGAAATACGAAAGGCCTAGGTGTCAGGCCATTTATCATAGCTAGGAGGCGAATCGTGTCTTGCACTAACTGTCGATTCAGGGGTAGTTCGTTCAATTTATCAAGGGTACGTTTTAAGTTACATTTATGTGCCCTTAAAAATCAAAAACACTGCAAAACTTAGTTCGATAAATCTATTTAGAAGATAGCTTACGAAAACCTGTACATGATATTGATTAATACAATGATAATATGTAAGAAATAATATATCCCAAACAGTGATTTGTCGTTGAATAAAATCATAAAATCAGGAATTATATCACGACGGCGCAGCTCGAGTAATATAATAATACGCATCAGATCGACAAACGATGATTTTATGAAAAAGCAAATCACTGTATGAGATATATCTTTGTTATTCTAACACTTTATCAAAGATTGTAAAGTACATCTTTGACGACATCCACCAAATATTTCCTGTTTTGTGTGGGTTTCTTTTCCAGCAATGATGTTTCACACTATGACGTAATAAATGTAACGTACCAACGGCGAGTTGTTGCATTATGACACACAATTTTCAGTCTTCTTTGTTTAAGCTTGTTGGAAAGTACTATTTCAATGCACATACCTTCAGTACCATTAATTTCAAGGACATGACGTCTTTTGTAATGCATATATTCTTTAACATAAAGTACTACTCTACCAGAAATTCTTTTCTCACAACTACAGGATATAAATGAATGGTTATGTCATTGCTAATCTCTTTCATATTGGTAATAGGATGAACCCTTCAAAACGTTTCTGGTCTATGTATGTCTTAGTACTTCATTTGGCCGGGGTTGTCGTTGTGTCGCTGCAACAGACCGAAATATGGAAATGTCAGAATTCAGCCACCATAATAGCATTCTCTTCATGAAAGTACAATATAGAATGTTTGACAGTGTTCTGAGTGCGGATTACACTCTGTATAGTTTGTGTGTTATTTGATATAAAAAGAACTAACATCTATATTCTTAAATAATGCGAAACTCTACGGAGAAACCCGCGTGATTCACGTTCCCTATGTTGTCAGAATGTGTGAAAAAGTAAACAAGAACGTGGAGAGTTTTGGATGCGGGAAAAGTGTAAGCACTGGTTGCGCCACACACTCTGTTTTTCACGGATTCCTCACTCGGACAGTACCCTTAAACAAAAATACAATTGCACGTTAATTTTTGTATCTCATGTACAAAACAAAATACATAAAATGTATTCAATACAATCTATGTTACATCCAGTTTAGACTTTAGGATATACGAGGTTATTTCATTGTTAGGTTTACTTGTGCGAGATTTATAGACACTGTGAAACTGACGAACATAAGCCATCAAAGTGAACAATTGTAAATATATAAATGTCTTATAAAACATATGTATGACAAAAAAACACTGTTCCCGTATAACTTAGAAAATCAATTCTTTTTGTCTGATATTTTTCTGTCGTAGCGTACATTGTTACAAAAGGTTGTCTTAAAATTCAGCTTGAACTTACTGTTTTGGATGTCTCTATTTTAACTACCAACTATCAAGCTTTTCAACCCTTGTCGTTCCAAAGATTGGTTTGGGAAATTCTTTCTACATGCAGTTACCGAATCCAGAGCTAATCTATATTTTCAGAACATTTAAAGCGATTTTTATCACATTTTATTTCTTATACACATAACCACTCAGTACTTTATTTCTTGTTAAAATATTGCTCTGAAACTGTACGCAGGGGAAATTAGCTATATATTTTTGATAAAATATTTTCAAGATAAAATAATTTGACACTTTTATAAGCGGCAGTAAAGTGCAGGGATCAGTTATTATTAAGTTCATATTCTTAAATAATTTAGTATCTGATACATTAAGAAAGATCGAACGCTTATAATCGACCTGCTTATTAAGTTTAAACGGATTACAGAAATAAGTATGAATAAACAGATTACATGTTAATTTTTATTTATTTATTTATTTTTTTATTTATTTATTTTTTTTTTTTTTTGATCAAGTAACCGTGATATCTCAAAGTGTGTCAGTGATCTTTGTTAAAACTAATTGTGTAGGTCTGATTGGACAAGTGGCAAATTGAAACAACCCGCTGTTTAGATATTTGTCTTCTACCGCATTTTATCGGACTACGCAAGAATCATCCACTTTGCAGATATGTCCGAAATGTATTTTTCATAAATGATTTCGTTCAGTGTTAATCTCAGTTGAAAATTTAATAAAACGTCAATACTATTTCTATAACTGCCTGGGTATGGTCATATTTCAATTTTCCAACTTTAATAATAAGTGAAAACCCCAAATGTCCTTCCGTGCATTATTCAGATCAGAGATGAAGCTGAGAAGAATACTGGGTCTTTATAAGCCAGCTTGTTGGACTCGCAAAATAGACCACAGTAGTGCGAGGTAACAGATTTAAAATTATCAAACAAATCAGACATAGAGAACACCGCCCCGGCCCCCTAGATATACTTCCTCGCTACTTGATCACTTATGGGGCCCAGCGATAGACTTTAGACGTACAATGTGAAACTGCGTGTATCTAAATACATTTCAGTAGACACTGTTTACAGTTATGAGCGACTTATCCAGAGGAGTGTTGGTCAGTCGAGGATGTTTGAGACAATGTACGATACTGAAGATGTTCCAGCACCAGAAGCATTCTCTCTGATTCTTGAAGTGCGCCCTACTTCTTCTCTTCGATTTTAAGACCCACCACAGACAGAATAACTGCATGTTTTGTGTTTTCTTGTTGATACTTATAAATGATATGAATAAAATAGTACATTGTACAAATGTATCTACTTACGCATTGACATATAATAGGCCAAAACATTGTGTTTCATGTCCAAAGTTAACATTTTATTGAATTATTGAAGGAGTATGCACAATTATTGGTGTATCAAATTAAGTTTCGACCACACTTTGTTTCTATTACTACAGTGTATGATAGTTATTATTCCATGTTCTAAAAACTGTAATGAAAAGAAAGTGACTGAATACGTTTGCAGAAATTAATTAAGAAAGGGCCTAAATTTTCCAGATGTCATCTTGAAGTTTAGCTGTATTATACCTGTAGTATCAGAATGATTTTCGGTGATGTTTCCGGGATTGCAGAGGAATGGCGATCGACATAGGCCAATAGATTGTGGTGGTGGGTCTATAAAATCACATCCGAAATTCAGATGAAGGAGCGTTAGAACAAACTCACGACTCCCAATGCACATACATTTATTGCCTGAATAGTCCGATCATTTCTTTCGATGTATTCCTCACGTTCAAAGATGGTCCAAGCGTTGCGTTTTAATCTACATGTTCTCCATTGTTTTCACGATATAAAGACACATAAACAGTTACCTTTTAGAGTCGTTAACATTAAAGACAACTGGGAGGTTCATAATTTTATTTGGAAGGTAAAATACGAAAAGAATTATTATATTGGTTATGATTCATACAATAATAAAGTACAATATCAATATTACTTAAGAACAAATCATGCATACCTTTCAAAAGGAGATTATTCTAAACACTTTTCAAAGGAATGCATATGATTTTAATAAGCAGTCAGAATATATGTAACAAAATATATTTAATGTACAACAAGCAGTTTTGTTATGGACATCAAAGTCATTTTAAAACCTTATCTTAGTCAAAGTTATTTCCAGCAGAAGTACAATGTGTTGTTAGTATGAAGTCTGATGTCATAAAAATATGGCTACTTTGGTAATTCAAGACGATTTAGTGTATCTTGTGACTTTTCAAAAATGGACTGAAGTCACACAATGACTAAATTTATATACTGGCAGAGTTTGATTTTGTCGAAACTTTATTGTCAACAGATCTTCATAGAATACGCTAAATTTCAGAAATGTTCTTATAGTAAATTTTAAGATATGACCAACATAATAAATGGCTGGTTAACTGTAACTGTTTCGTTCAATGTATATTGTTTGCAACATTACCAAGCGCCCACGCTGTGTCTTAAATATACACCAGCATATTATTATAACTTGCTTCAAATGTCAACTCACGGTACAGTATTAAACTTTATGAATACCCGTCTTACTTTAAGTATTAAGTATCGTGTTAGTTCAAACTCCATGTAAATATAAGTTTCTCCTTACCTGTTCCCTGCACTCATCTGGGCGCAATCATCTTTCATCAACAACAAAAACAGGCACGTCAAGAACGCAACAAGCATACGAAAAATTATCATGTTTAAGAGAAATTGCTCTGCTTGTTTTGTTTATTCATTTATTACAATGTCTAACATAAATGTATGAGGGTTGTTAACACAGTTCTAGAAGTGGAAATAATAAATGGTTAAAAGTAAACACACGTGTTTCGAGCCATAGTAACGCTACAATCCTAGTCTGTTTATTTAAAATAATAAATGTATATCACAATTTACGCCTCCCACAACAATTTAAGCGGAACTCGATTTTATAGAAACGCTGAACGAAGTCCATTATGCCACTCTAAACATGAAGTTCATAAAGAATTTTAGTGTGTTTAGAAATTAATATGCAATGTTTTTGTTTGCTACTGTTAGGGTATTTTCTTTCTTCATTTCATGTTTTTCAGAGGCTTATTAGAATGTAAAAACATCATAATTGAGTTTAAACTGTTTCAAACAGTGAAATTATCATACCAAAATACCACTGGGTATGGAACTAGACTTAAGTTGGGTGCCCACCATAAACCGGTTTAAGCTCCCCAGTGGTGTTTTTGCCACTGACCGTTCCAAGGCGATGCCCCACTGTGTTCCTTTGTTTGTTCGTTTTGTCCTCTTGTGTAGGCTTTGTGTGTGTGCGCGTGTATGTGTGTGTGTTCCTTTGTTTGTTCGTTTTGTCCTCATGTGTTGACTTTGTGTGTGTGCACGTGTATGTGTATGTGTGTGTGTTTGTGGTGTGCACGTCTGCGTGCTGTGGGTTTCGTTTTGGGGAGGCTGCGATTTTGGTGCGTGGCGTTACCTGTTTGATATTTGTCTTTGTTTTTAAACGCGGAAGAATATGAATGACAAATAACTGAAAATTCCTATCAAAAATATACTTCTATAAAAACGGGACACATGATACAATAGGAAAAGACTTCGATGTACCATTGAGAATATAAAAAGATACATCAATTATATTTTTATAAATCTCATAAAATACAATCATTTTGGCATCCAGACGTTGTGTGTGACGTTTAGTGGTTCGCTAGACATTGCGTTGATGTATTGAGAGACATTTTGTAAAAATCATTAAACAGGCTTAGAATAAAGAAAACTTTGTATACATTACAATCTTTTATTCGTCTCGTGAAATTATTCCATTAAGTGTCCACGCAGAGAAAGATATTCCGTTCATACAATTCACACAAATAATATGTAGTTCTAACTTCGTGTCACATTTTGTCCTATTTAAAACATTTTTGTGACTTGGCAAGCATATCTGACCTTAAAGTTATTTTGTTTTATCGTGCCATATTATTATGATAAAAGGCATCATAATACATTTACATGATTATGATAACTGAAATATAAATGTATAGAACATCCCTTATTTGCTAATACTTTTTCTGCTCCTGTTACATAGATTGTTTTTTCTGCAGCTGCGAACATATATCAAGATACTATCAAGCGTTCTTGACAGGACCAACTAAAACGACAGGAGGTAAAAACATGTACTTAAAATGAACTTGACAGTAACGATAGGAAGACTGATTAAAAACCGTAAATGTATACTACAGAAATAAAATAGTCCGTCATCGTTAAGGTTGCTAATTCATTTCTGTCTTTGTTATTGAATTCAATAAATCAAACAAGTTCTGTGCCAGATTTGTAACGGATCAGTGTAACAGCTAAACGAACTTTCATTTATAGTATTATGATTCAAAGTTTTTTTACTTAGGTTTTCTAAATAGTGTCAGTCTTTATTTCGCTTACCAAATGCTGAAAATATATATTTTTGACAGTAGTGTCTTGGACAGCTTATTTTGATATCCACTGAATGCTTTCAATTAAGGCGGGACCGAGGCTGACAAGTATATTTCCGAATGTTAATAATGGTGTATTGTCCCACGAAAATCTATTTGATATTTGTTTTTAAATTAACATACCAAATTTCAAACATAAATTGAGAAACCACCAAAGAAAAAGTAGACTAGTTCCAGTCTATTAGAGACATGTACACCGATGAGCCGTTCTGTATTAAAGAAAACATCTACAAATCGTACAGAACTCTCGGTATTTCTAACAGGAGTTAATAGTATCAGTTTTGCTTATTGATAAATATACCAATGAAAATAAAGACTTATTTTGATAGAAATAGATAGTATATCTAAAATTTGTTATAAGGGAGAATTGCATTGGCAATAGAGCGGTATGATAAACCAAATATTTAGTCGGCCTTGCTGTGTCAGATATAACGCAATATGATTAAAATATACGTAAATTATTTACTTGATTCTGTCTAAAAGTCTGCTTTACGATCAGTTTCTCTAATAAGATACGATAAGATAAGATAAAGACAAGACAAGACAAGACAAGACAAGACAAGATAAGATAAGAGAAGATAAGATAAGATAAGATAAAAAAATAAGATAAGAAAATGTTTATCATAGTGACATGTGCATTCGTAATATAACTATATCAATAAACTTAAATACCAAAAAATCAGCTAGCCCAATGGTACTATAATCCATCTCATTTATTAACAATGTAAGATGTAATTTATTGATATATTTATATGTATTCAATGTATATTCAATGTATGTTAAAACAATGCTATTAAGGCATGAATAGTAGTACAATTGCATATAAAATTAATTGATCTATGAAAATTTAAATATCAAAATGTTATTACATATATGCGATAATTGACTTCACAAGCAAATATTGTCGTTCTTAATTCTAAACAGTGTGAGTTTTTCACTTACGACCCGAGTTCAACTTACGTGGGCTGGCTCTACAACTGTGTTCATGTTATATGAAATATACTGAACGGCTTTGAAAATGCATAGTTTTTGAGAGTGCTAAAACGTATTGGGAATATCAAGATATACAATTTCTAATGTTAAATTTTTAAAACATCCATGCGTGGAGATAAATTGCCTGATTTACTGCGAAAATTACGTTTCTCGAATTTGTGGTAAACTATTTGTGATACTAGTATGTGAAGTAAAAAATACGAAAGCTACATTTTATACAACTGCCGAATTGAAAAAGAAACATTTCACAGATATTTTTTTAATGGCGGTATTTATCAAAATCAATGTACTATTAGAAAGAAATGACGTAGTATTCATTCAAATGGCCTGATTATGTATACATTTCACATGTTTAAAACGATACAATAAGCGTTTTTTTTCTAGGAAATTTGTTTAAACATTCCTGTGATTAATTAGATAGAGAAAGGTGGAAACTTCTCAGGTCACTCAATGCCTCTTTTACAAAACGGATATAACAAAATAGGTTCCGTGACAGCTCTTTGATTCACATCTAAACTTCAAAATTTGTATGCGCGATATAGGCTGCAGTGACACTAACACTGGTATCAAATATTATAAGAAAAAACATTTTGACTATAGTCAAAGTAAAATCTAACTAAAATGTTTGCTTCAAACTGGAATTATACAGAGAAATGTTAGGTGTGCATTTTCAAAGCTGTTCGGTTTATGATAAAAACGATACCATTATCACTAGTAACCATACCCATCATTAGTTGTGCGTCAAAATATTTATGATATTATGTTGACGTCACGTCGACGTGAAATTTGGCGAAATGTACACATCGAGAAATAGCGCTTTCAAATTTGATCAAATATTTTACTTAAAAGCATGTTTAAAACGAAATATCACATAGCATAATTATCTTAATCAATTCACACACTCACGGAGTTTATTATTAGCTGTGCAGAATAATTCGCCACCTTTAACGCCCAAATGAAACTATTCAGCAAGATCTAATAAAATGAACGTATTGAACAGTCACTGGTTTTAGATACAGGTGGGAATATCTGGTTCAAGGGTGACTGTTTTTCTTTTGGCGATAACAAGGCTCTAATTATTTTGTGATTTATGGAACATTTGTAGCGGATATATTATTATTCAAGTTATGATCGACGTCGAACAGCCCTCATATTGAAGTATTTACTTTATATCAGCCTTAAACTACATTATAGGTTTTAGCCTTTTTGATGGACATAAGACAGTGTTATTCTTCTGTTATAAATAGCATTTTGTTGTTTACATACCATAAGCTTTGTGACAAACTTTTGGAAGTTTAAAATGATGTTCATTAAAGTACATCTGTTACCGCTGCGATTAAAATAAATAATTCCAATGTTAACCTTCTTTTTTCAAAATAATACAAAATTAGAATAATAATGGAATTAAGAACTGAAATGAAAGATTAATATTTAACAACGTTCTTATTTTCTGAAATGAAATAGTCAACTCTTGCATTAACTTCAAAGAATAGAATGATTCAACAACGATCATTGAAAGACTATTAAATAAACAAACCCAAGAAAAATCATAATCACCTTATTTTTACGAACTAACCTGATGAATATGCCATTTCAATGTAAATTTTGGAATGATTAAATAACTGAAGACGATAAAACATGCTTTACATTTAGACTAACTTTTTATTTTAGAAATGTCAGCAGTTCCTGTCGTGGCATTCCACGCTCGTCGCTCGTCTACTGTCACGGTGAGCACTGGTGGAACTGTCGTTTTTGATACCGTCTTAATGAATGAAGGTGAAGGTTACGACAGGGCTACAGGTATATTCACTGCACCATACAATGGACTTTATTACTTCGCGGCTCATGTATGTAATGAAGGTAATAAAGATGTACAATACGCAATAGTTGTCAATAGTTATCAGTTAGCATCAAGCACACAGTACGATAAGAATGGTGTCTACAGCTGTAGCTCGGTAAACGCTGTCGTGATGATGAAGTCTGCAGAACGTGCCTGGATCAAATGTACGGATTCTTCAACCTTTTACAACAACATTTACAGATGGAATTCATTTATTGGATCACTTTTAAACAGATAAAAACAATTTTGTATGATCTTTATATCAGAGTGCATGAACTCCAACTGAAATGTCATTGACCTACCAGAGTTCATTTTGCAAGAAACAAGCTTTTAAATTTTTATAAGTATGTAAAGTATATATATATATATATAAAGCTAAACGTTTAGCTTCTACAAACGTTTGGAAGGATAGTTACAAATGCAATTCGTTCATTGATGTGATATTGAACAGACAAACACTTAAGCCCAAGAACTATCCTTTGACTCAAGGAAATTTTATACTGAGTGTTTAAAACTGACGTAGCATTCAAATTCACCCTTGTAATTGAAACAAAATAACGGTCTTATGTTTATAAAACGCTTTGAGCAATTGTTTCAACATTTGTTTTTAGTTTTTTACACTTCAGTAAATGAATATTGTTATTGTGCTATGCAAATGTCGATTATTTGTTACGTGATATTAGCTATATTATTAATGGAGGACAATCCTACAGTATACGAATATACTGTTACATGAGCGGAAATATGAACACCAACATTGGAGGAAAGTCTTTGCTTTCCTAGGAGATACAAGCCTTTGGTGAAAATAATATGCCGCCAAGTTAAAAAGAGATTTCTTATATGTATCCAGAAAATTTATCAACCCTAGTTTAAATGTTGTAAAATTAGTCTTTATTTGTCATAACCTAGACAGAGAAGACTTTTAAGAACTTTGTAAATGATAGGATTGATATTAAGAATGTCACTTTTTTATTTCATCTTTCGTAATAACTGATGCATTACTGAATTTGTTTATTTTAGATATTCCGCTGTTGCAATATAATGAAGCTATTTCAGTTTTTAAAAGGCATGCGTAAAACATGTTTAAATATATTGTACAATGTTCGCCTTAGTTCTGGTAATTATGACAAGGTGTAGCATGAGTAAAACCTTCATGCACAAACAAGCTTGATTTCAATGTCATACTGACACAGTTATGGAAGATAAAGGGTAAGCGTAGCAGAGCACCTCGAACACAGCCGTAGAGCCGTAGGTCATATGGCGACGTTCCAGCTTTTGGTGGTGGAGGAAGACCCAATGTGCCCATCCGTGCATTATTTCATCACTTTACCTTTTGTGATAGTATCACTACACTGAACTAGAAACTACTGAATACTTATCAAATCTGCATATAAAGCTGTATTAAACTTTTTTAAAGTTAAATCTTTGTAAGCACGAACACGTTAAAGAAGGGACCGGAAACTACTTACAGAATTACTTTATTTTTACACCTTTTTTAGTATTCAAGCCATATAAGAAGTATGAAGATATTAAGTAAAAAAATCAGCTCTGGTTATCACGGTAACGGGTTTTTTTTTTTGTTGTTGTTGTTGTTGTTTTAGAGAAATGGCCATTTATGAGAGTCAAATTTTACTGAAATGTGATAATTTTCTTCACAAACAGGAGTCTTTAAGTCTGAAATTTAGCACACATTTTATATATGTCTGAAATGTATACCTTTTGTAAGTATTCAAACAATTATTGTCTTTCAGCTTTATCATAGTTTTATAAATGTTCCTTTGAGAATTTAACATAATCAACAAAAATGGTCTGCATGTATATTTTTAACATCTTATAGAAAAAAAACTTGTATGGATTCAGCAGGGCAATGATATCTATTTTAATTTCGGGATGAAAAAATTTATACAGCTATGTCTGATCATTTATTTCTATGAAGTGACAATAGCATAGCAAAATTTCACAAAAGAATGCAGACATCATAACTGGTGATCATATTTGTACTTTTCCATTTTAAACTGTATTTCACTCATTTCTTAAATGTTTATATGTATTCATATGTGTGTGTATGTATGTAAATGATAATGCTATTCTAAATCTAATTCATAGCTTTTACCATTTATTTGTTAAGCCGCTTTTTTAATATAATAAATTTCTGTAGTATATAGTGTTAGTGTCATTTCGTATTCACATTGACAGGAATACCGTTTATATGTTGTCTGGATATTTTATGTTAAATTGATGTCCCTTATGCATGTACTGATCCAAACAAAACGCAAAATCGCTTTTGTATTTTGACAATACCAGGATACAACATCAGTTTCGGTATACTCAGTACTTATACCTACTTTATGTAGGTGTCGTATGTCCGGATAATGCATCCATTGTTGTTCTCTTATTTTTCATTGACAATATAGACCTTAAAATGCAAAGCTTCATGCCAGTGTTGATGACAAACACAATGCTGATAAAATTATTCTAAAAAACATGCGACATTGTTTCGGGGTCGTGTCTGTTTATTGTATTGAATGTATGTTAATATCAAGTTATGCTAACCCTCTAACCAACTAAACAGAATAAATATCTAAAAAATCCAGGGAAGTAAGTGTTGGTTGAAGTTGACACGCACTTTCTATTGACAACTAAGCTACGGTGGGATCGATTCATACAGCATCGGTCTATCCCGGAATGTACCGGGCTATTAGGCGAACTGATGCGCGCGAAACTAACCCGACTAAACTGAATTTTGTGTACCGGGCAAAAACGGGATAAATAATGGAGAGGTAATTACATGATAAACACTGTCTTGACCTTGAATACACCCCCTGCTCTTGCGATAAATTTAGAGTTTTTTTGTTGTTGTTATTTGGTGTCCGACAACAGAAATCTCCAAAAATGATCTCATCCAAAGACTGTCTTTCATGACAAGGTAAATTTTACCATATGTAAACTTTTAACATGAACGTATCATGAAACAATATGTAGTCAAAACTGAAAGTAGATTAAGTACTATACATAATCAGATGAAAGGGTGTGAGGTGTGTTGCACATTTTATTACCATCATGAACATACTCATTAAAACCGAGTCTTTTATTTTGTTTTTAATGCGTTCTATACGCATCCAAATGATCTTCTCACAAAAACGTAAATGAAACATAAGTGTAGTTTGAAGAGAATAAAATTCCGTTAACCGGTTGCGAGAGAATCAGTTCGTGGCGAAGAAACAATTAGTGGATATTTTTGCATATGGTTCATTAAATTATAATTTTTGATAATATTACAGTATATAATCAACATTAATAAATATCATATATTTACATGAGCAATTTTACATATTGTGTCTCATGTTACAATTACTTTGTTTGGAGATCCGCTTGCATGGTATACTTGTAGCCTTGGAACTGTTGGGTAATTATAGTAGTGGGTATTAAGAGAGAGGACGTAGGGATATAGAGATGGATCCTAAAATTTTCAATGATAGTAATACAATAAATAAAGTCTAGAAATTGATTTCCAAGTCCTTGAAATAACCAAAATTGATTTCACAAATGTGAAGTTTATGATAGTTTTGTTAATATCAATGACAGAAGTTTTAATTTTTAATTTAAAGTTGTGATCCACAAAGAATGACAACTTTTGCCTTGGGCTAGTACTTATAAGCAGAGATATCTATTAGTTTACTTCCCTTGCAACTACACAATTGAGTGGAAAATGAAAACTGTTTTAGACACAATATCATACCTTTTTACACAACAAAAACATTTAGGATTTATTCATTTGTGTTTGATGTACCCCTCAAAACATGGTTACTATAATTCTGTCCACTTACATATGGTAAAACTTTCACTTTTAACAAGCAATAATAAAATGAAGTACCAGTAAGTAAATAATAGTGCAGATAATACAGTTTTGCTTGTATCAAAATGTCACAATAGAAGCACTTTTGTAATACAGAACATCTGGTAGGATTAGTAAAGGTGCCATTATATTGATTTCTATTTCCTATGCCTACCTAATGGTGTTTTTGCCATTTTCTGTTATATTATTTACCTTGATATTGGAGGGGACAGCATTCTTAGCACTTGGCTATTCCTTTTGGGCCTGTGTCTTTCTTTTTTCTATTCATGTTATCTTTTAAAAGGACACCTTTATTAAGACAAAGCCAACAGGCAAAACTTAAAGAGAAATTTCACATCATTGACTTCAAGAGGATACCTAAGAAGGCGGCTAACCAACTGACACGGTGGACCCACCGGTCATTTATGAGACGTGGCGATAGCGTTGGCAGATGTGGGATCATTGTCTTAATGCATATTCTATCATCTGTATTAGGAAGATTTAGAATACTTTAAACATACGCACGAACACACGCATGAACGCATACACGCAGACAATCACGCACGCACACATTCAGACATACACACAAACAATGATGCAGGGTTTCGGTGCGAGATGGCTACGTTCTTTGAACGTGGCCTTTCTATTGGATCTTTGTCAATGAAAAACTACAAGGTATGATTCGCTGTTTTACAGTTGTTTATATTAGTATGAAATACGAAAGGTCTAGGTGTCAGGCCATTTATCATAGATAGGGGGCGATTCGTGTCTTGCACAAACTGCCGATTCAGGGGTTGTTCGTTCAATTTAGGGAAGGGTACTTTTTAAGTTACATTTATGTGCCCTTAAAAATCAAGAACACTGAAAGACTTAGTACAATAATTTCATTTAGAAGGTGGCTTACGAAAACCTATGCATGATGATACTGATTAATACAATGATAATATTAGAGTAATGATAAGGACTATGCTATTTTGAAATTATGAATTAGGTGGGTGGGGTACATGATATTATTTCTAAGGAATTTCGAAGTTACTGTAAAACAAACTTTATTCCAATGTGACGATACATTAAAACCATGAAGTGCTGAACTCTTACTTTAATTAAAAGACTCAAGTGGGAAAAGTTATCAGTATATTCGTGTCAAAATTTCGGTGCAAGTATTCTATGTCATCATGCGTAACTGCGAAAAACTATAACATACATAATAAAGGTGAACTATCCGTGTAAATGAGCTGAGAGCTATTTTTCTATTACCTTTTTGTAATAACATTATTTATTTACAAGGTATGTCTGACAAATGACATCGAGAATTCTGACTGACCTTTTAGAAAGCTGCATTTTCAATACCTGATATTTTACAATAGATAATGACTGACTACAGAAGGTAATAAAAATACTCTTGAGCTAGAGAATGCTACAACCTACTAAACTTCAAAGTTTAAGTTTAAAACTATATTGAACACGTTTGCTTTAATTTATGGTGAAAAAAATAAACTAGAACTCTATGATAAAAATCGAATAGATCATTTCGGACATGTTAGACAGTGAAAAAGCAAACATATCGTACGTATCATTTTAGCATGGATGATTTGCACTGTGAATACATACTGTACACTTAACATTTAATTCCACATACACATATACATATATATGGGGGTGTTTGGCATGGGACTCGATACGAAAAGGTCGGTTCTTGAGCCGCGAGCTAGTTAAATGAATGGTTACCGACTTCTATCCGCATGGCGCCTGGCATAGTGGTACGAGTTGGGAGGTAATTGGAAAGCACAATAACGGTGTCTCATAAGCCAAACTGGCTGGCCCTTTCAATTGAGGTGGCACTATAATAAGCAAGACCTTTACCTTTACCTTTTATACACTAGGAATATGTTTCTTTTACATGTAAGATCAAAGCATTAACCCCTCGTAAAATATAATGCATTTGGCGTTCACTGTTGATATATAATTGTAATATTATATTTTGGTGTTACACTGAAACAAACAAATACCCTTTTGCATGTTCATTTATATAAAAATATAAAGTTTAACAAAGAAACAAATTAAAACGGGAACAATATTTATTTTGTCTGATTGAGAGTAACACCGAAACGACACAATGAACTTTTCCCAGGTTTTGTTAGTGGGGAAAGACTCCAGGTGCCACTCCAGACAATTTTCGGGGCTCGGACTAGTACCTAGATCGGAAAATCTAACCTCAGCTGGATGGTTTCTTTATGTGAACAGTTTTACACCTCAAGTGAGGTTTTGATCCCACGTCGGTGATGGGTAAGGAATTCGAAGCCAGCGATCATGACCATCACGTTTTTCTTTTGCAAGTATAAAACTAACATATTCAATTAAATTTCGTGAACATAAATGATACTCTCAATGATATTTACCGTCAGAAATTACAAATGGTTTGCCGAATACACCATACTTTTAATTACAAAAGTTTACACACCATGTGGGTCGGAAAGCACGAAATTTAGGTTCTTGAACGTATATGTGAATCGTCATGTTTGAAATGTAAACAAAGGAATAAAAGTAACTGTTTTCATGTTCGTGGAAAAGATCGAACTGTGGTTGTCAATGTTCCCGATACGGAATATATATATGAATGTATAAACTCGAGCCGTTTCATCTTACAGGACTTACAAGAACATAGTAAGCGGTTGTTTATTTATTGTATTTATGTTCTAGTAACCTTTGACACTGATTCGAGGACAAGCCGGGTTTGTGACATATACATGTCTGTTGTTGGGCTGGAAAAATCTAGGTCCAAAATTAAAACTAAAAGCTATATTGCATAAATTCTCCGTTATTTCTGTGCATACAGTCCGGTTGTTTAAAGGTTAGAATATCAGAAAATTACTGGAAATAAAACATATCTTTGAAAAAGTCCCGATCTTTCATCATTTGTTTGTCTGGCGCATGATTACAAATTTAATGTTAGTAGGCCGTGATGTCCATGAAGCCGTGTAAAGTGATAATTTTGATGACACGTTGGTTTTATTTTGTAATTGTGAGTGATCATTAAGTGATCAGAAAGATCGGACAGTGGGATGTTATAAAAAGGTGATGCTTTATTTAGATTAGAAAGTGAATGGTACTATACAATAAGGAAATTTATGGTAAAATACTCCTTTTATTTCGTTCTCTGAAGAAAACACGGCGGACATATTTTTGTAAAACATGCGGTGCACGTGTGATTTGTGTAACACAGTTTAACGACGATTTCTTAGAAAACTAACGCTCAGCACATTTACACTGACATATCTTTGGTTGATGAATATATATATCGCATAAATATGAGAGACTTACGGTACCAAATACTTGCACCGACAATTTCTGTGCATTTTCTTCTAGTACACTGTTGGGACATGCTTTTGAGTGTCATTGATACTTAATAATTTACTCATACATACATTTGTTTCATTATTATTAGTTTCTCTTTGATCCCCGTGTATTTCTCGCGTTGTAACGACAATCTAAGTTTTACATAGGAATTTTACATTTTCAAAATAGCATAGTCCTTAAAAAGCAAATCACTGTATGAGATAGATCTTTTTTATTCTAACACTTTATCAAAGTACATCCACCAAATATTTGCTGTTTTGTGTGCGCGCCGAAATGACGTTTGACGCTATGACGTAAGAAATGTACCGTACGAACGGTTTTACGGAACAATTTTCGGTCTTCTTTGTTTAACGGGAAGATAAAACGGGTCGTGTTTGAAATTAGAAATGATATATCCTAAACATTGATTTGTTTAAAGTTTAGATGCGAAATAATTATATCAGGAGGGCGTAGCCAGAGTGATATAATAATACGTTTCTGAACGAGGACTGTTTGAGATAATTTGTTTATTCTAACACGTTATCAAGGATTATTATGTACATCCTTGACGACATCCACCAAATATTAGCCTGTTTTGAGTGGGTTTCTTTTCCAGCGCGGCGCTATGACGTTTGACGCTATGACGTCATAATTGTTACGTACAAACATAAAAACAAACATTTTTCAGTCTTCCTAAATAGGAAAACGAATAGGGTCGTGTTAGAATACACAATAAGAAAAATTGCATGCATTTTAAGCTCAGATACTTTCGGACAGACGTAGCGTTCATCAAAAGTGTCATGTACTCTTTCCTGTACTGTACTGAAGATGCATTTTCATCGCAAAATATATCATGAAATAACTGTCGAAGTCGATATTTTAAGTGATGTCTGGAGACAATAAAATGTCGCCTCTTACTTGTATTGATGTTTTATCATGATCATGTAGTTAATTCCATAGTTTTTAAATTAACTTGATGAACAGATTCAATCAAACCAAGTCTTCTGTCGGTCATTTCGCTCGTTTCTGTTCCATGTTTCCAAAGGATCTTATTGATTTGTTTAGTTTAGTTCTTTAATGCCTCTATCAATAAAGAGCCCGATGTACAAATGCATATGAAAGCAAATATATAAACAAAATTGTAAAATAGCATTAACATTTTACATGAAGTTTTACATTTATTTAAAGAATGCTAAACGGCAAGAACAAAATTGCAGTGAATAAATGCAACGTTAAAAGCAAAAGCTATTTATTAAATATCAAACTTCTTCACAACACCATACAAGTTTTCAATAAGATTAAAACAAAAGCCTATTCGAAGCCTTCATATATGAAGGAATTACATTAACAAAACATATATATGCCATGCCACAGCAGAATTTAAACATTTTTTATTCAGAAAATCATGAAACGTTTACAATATAATATTTCAGGATTTGGACAGAAAGCTATATAAGCTTACGGTTGCCCTCTCCTTATTACATGAATTACATATTTTTAATAGCACAATTATTTACCCATCAAAGCAGTATTATATGAAAAACATGGAAAGATGACATATTTCAACAAGATAAAAAGTGATTTTGTAAAGTACCTTAAAGTTTAAATAAGAAAACATACTTCAAATATTAGAACAACGACCGATAACAATGAATTGAATAGTAGGATTGAGAATCACTGCATATGAAATAACAAGCAAATGTCATTGAAAGAGTTATTTGATACCGATTTAAATTGTAAAATATATATAATAATTATACCCATTATATACGTAAAAGAAGAAAATATAGAAGGATGAACGATAAAGGCATAGTATGAAAAATATCTGAATCAATTAGATAATCAAATAATCAACATGTTTAGATACGGTCTAACAAGACACGTCGGGAAATACCTACAGAATTTAGTTTGAAAGTAAGTCCCTTGTGCCAGACACGATCGAAGGCCTTACTTATGTCACAAAATACAGCTCTGACCTCTTTACCAGAGTCAACAGCCTGTGCAAATAAGTTATAGATGTATGTTAGTTGATTGTCAGTAGACTCCCCTGAAGTAAAATCGGATTGCAAAGGAGTAAGAATATCATGTTCCCGAAGAAAGTTGAAAGTCTGCTAGAATATATTTTTTTCAAATACTTTGTTGACTAAACTGATAAGCGATATAGGACGATAATTATCAACTAATAAAGGGTCACCATATTTAAAAAGAGGAGAAACATTTCCTTCCTTCCATGTGTCAGGAACTTGAGAGATTTGAATTGAATAGTTGAATAGAGAGCTGAGAGGACTACTCAGTTCATATGAAAGTTCACGAAGTATTCGATTATTAATTCCGTTATGATAAGCTGCTTTCCCTAAAGGAAGTGATTTTAATACCATTTCCTCCTCGTTAGGAGTAATAATGATGTCATCCAGAGTTTGGTTGGTAATATCATGCAAATCAGGAAAAATGGGAGCTCGTCTTTCATCAAAGGGCAACGAAAAAGTCATTAAAAAGACATGCTTTTTCGATGTTCGAATATAATGTTATCGCCAGAAGTAAATAGGGGTTTTGAGAATGATGAAGGCGGTTAAATGAAGGATTTAAGACAAGTCCATCAACTCTTAGTGTTCTGATTTTCTTGTTGTAACTTTGGGGCGAGGTTGTCAATGTACTGTTTGTTTGCCTCGCGGATTTTAAAGGTGATTTGGTTACTCAGACTTCGAAATCGTTCCCAATGAAATGGCGAATATCGGTGTGCTTTGCTTTTCGGTAAAGTCGTTTGCGATTCCTAGTTTTAAACCTAGAAGGTTCATTTTCCTGTATTAGAACTTTTCTATTTGGAATTCATTGTTTTGCTACATTTGTGATTTCAATCGATATATTATTAGCATAAACGTAAATAACATAATTTTGTAGAGATTCCCAGTCAATTTCAGTGGGTAATTGTCTGAGAAGAACATAATTCCCCTTTTCAAAAATCCAAATGCAAACTTGACGATAAAAACATAACCGCTTTGGCTTTTTGAAGCTGAGTAAACAATAGATAGGACAATGATAATGGACATCTTATGGAAGGATCACTAACACCACTAGAATGGAAAAGTTATTTGCTTGAGGTGAAAATGAGGTCGATTACGGAGGCAGATGACTCTGTATAAAGAGTAAGCGAATCAATAACCTGATACAGAGACAAATGAGAACATATATCAGGAACTTTTCTAAAGGAAGCAGTATTCATTATATTCAAGTTAAAGTCGCCCATGATTAAAATATTTTCAGTCCCTGTATCAATAGCTATATGCATAGAATCAACAATCAAAGCGAGATGAACAAGGTCTGTATTAGGTGGTCTGTATAAAAACTCAAAATAGAAAATGCTTGTTGGAAAGTACAATTTCAATCCAGATACCTTCAATACCGTTAACTTCAAGGTCATGGCATCTTTTGTAATGAATATATTCTTTAACATAAAGTATTACTCCACCAGAAATTCTTGTCTCACAACTAAATGAAAACAGAAACAGGATATGAATGAATGGTTATGTCATTGGTAGTCTCTTTCAAATTGATAATAGGATGAACCCTTCAAAAAGTCTCCGGTCTATGTATGTCTTAATACTTCATTTGGCCGGGGCGCCATAACGACGTTGGTCATTGTGTCGCTGCAACAGAACGAAATAAGGAAATGTAAGAAATCAGCCACCATAATTGCATTGTCTTCATGAAAGAACACTATAGAATGTTTGAAAGGATTACACTCTGTAGGGTTTGTGTGTATTCTGATATAAAAAGGACAAACATCTATATTTTTAAATAATGCGAAACTCCATGGAGAAACCCGCGTGATTTACGTTTCTTACGTTGTCAGAATCTCTAAGAAAGCGAACAATAACGTGGAGAGTATATCTGCGAGAAAAAATGTAAGCATTGGTTGCGCCATACACTATGTTTATCATGGATTCCTCACTCGAACAGTACCCTTAAACAAAAAATACAAGTGTGTGTTAATTTTGGTATCTTATATACAAAACAAAATACATAAAACGTATTCAATACAATCTGCTTTACATCCAGTTTAGACTTTCCTGGTTATGGTCATATTTAAATTTTCCAACTTTGATAATATGTGAAAACCCTAAATGTCCTTCCGTGCATTATTATTCAGATCAGAGATGAAGCTGAGAAGAATCCTGGGTCTTTATAAGCCAGTTTGTTGGACTCGCAAAATAGGCCACAGTAGTGCGAAGTAACAGATTTAAAATTATCAAACCAATCAGATATGGAGAACACCGCCCCGGCCCCCTAGATATACTTCCTCGCTTCTTGATCACTTATGCCCTGGGATAGACTTTAGACGTACAATGTGAAACTGTGTGTATCTAAATTCATTTCAGTAGGCACTGCTTACTGTTATGAGCGACTTATCCAGAAGATTGTTGGTCAGTTGAGGATGTTTGAGACAATGTACGATATTGAAGATGTTCCAGCACCAGAAGCTTTCTCTCTGATTCTTGAAGTGCGCCCTACTTCTTCGATTTTAAGACCCGCCACAGACAGAATAACTGCATTGTTTTGTGTTTCTTGTTGATACTTATAAATGATATGAATAAAACAGTACAAATGTATCTACTTACGCATTGACATATAATAGGCCAAAACATTGTGTTTAATGTCCAAACATTTTATTGAATTAATGAAGGAGTATGCACAATTCTTGGTGTATCAAATTAAGTTTCGACCACACTTTGTTTCTATTTCTACAGTGTATGATGTTTTATTCCATGTTCTAAAAACTGTAATGAAAAGAAAGTGACTGAATAAGTTTGCAGATATTAATTAAGAAAGGGTATAAATTTTCCAGATGTCATCTTGAAGTTTAGCTGTATTATACCTGTAGTATCAGAATGATTTTCGGTGATGTTTCCGGGATTGCAGGGGAATGGCGATGGACATAGGCCATTAGATTATGGTGGTGGGTTTATAAAATCACATCCGAAATTCAGATGAAAGAGCGTGAGAACAAATCACGACTCCCAATGCACATACAGTTATTGCCTGAATAGTCCGATAATATCTTTTGATGTATTCCTTACTTTCAAAGATGGTCCAAGCGTTGCGTTTTAATCTTACTTTCATGCTATAAAGACAGACAAACAGTAAACTTTTAGAGTTGTAAACATTAACTGGGAGGTTCGTAATTTTATTTGGAAGGTAACATACGAAAAGAATGATTATATTGGTTATGATTAATACAATAATAAAGTACAATAATGATATTTGTTTTTTTATAATTTATTTCCTTTTCCACATCCAAGGTATCATACATTCATCACAAACATTAATTTTGTGTGCCAGAAGAGATATTTACATATATAATATCAAGCGTAGTTGGAAATAAATCTACCTACATAAACCAGAATTTTTTGAAAGTGCATAAATGTACATGTCTATGCAAATAAAGAAATATATCTACCTACATAATCCAGAATTGTTTGAAAGTGCATAAATGTACATGTCTATGCAAATAAAGAAATAAATCTACTTACATAAATCAGAATTGTTTGAAAGTGCATAAATGTACATGTCTATGCAAATAATGATATACATTGTTCAATATCATCAAGTAATACATGTTGTGTTCCGGATGGAGACTACTCTAAAAAGAAAGACTAGTAATATATTAACAGTAAAAAGACCGTGCACATGATCAGATAGTTTTTTAAATGCTGTTTGAGTAACTTATCAGTAAATAAACTTAACTTGCAATGTTTGGGTCTACATTAATATCGTTAATAGTTGTATTATAATTTGTTATCCTTGCTTGAAAGAAAAAGAAACGAGTACGAAAATGACAAGGACAAGTTGACCAGTCGGTTCCAGAAATCCAATTGCACACAATAAATTAGCGGCTTAATTAGCACACATAGTTACCTTGCTTACGTTTAACTGCAAGGTTTTTTATCATTAACAAGGTATTGATCTAGGGGAGGAAACTCTAACAGATACTTTTGTGTGGAGATAGCAGAGTTGCATATCTTCTCTAGAATAACTTATTCAACAAGCTATATGGAAACAAAGGGAAAAAATGTAGTTTAAAAAGTACAAGGTCAGAATGGTAAAGAGTCAGTAAATATATCCATTAATGAAAAGCTAATAATGCTCCATAGATAGCATGTAATTCAGACCTAAGTTATTTTGTTTAATGAGAAATGAAAACAGAACAAAGAAAAAAGAAAGACAACAGGCGCAGTCACTATGAAGCCACAGACCCACGTGTTACACTTCACCATCTACAAGTAGAGTCTTAAAACTATTCCATTTTCTATCAAAGCTATTCATGTTTTGGGTTTTTTTAGCGACATAGTTCTCAGTTTTCAAATGTATTCTTAAACTATTAATAAACATCTGTAAGGTAGGAACCGCCTCCTTAAATTTACTTTGATAAATAGTGTATTTTCCAAGCAAGATTAATAATAGAGTAGCTGCACTGAAATTTGAATTACCTTATAAAATATCTGATATTGACCAGTCAATATCTGCATTAGGACATTTTCTTTTTATCCATCTTTTAACTTCTTCCCAAAATGTTAGTGAAATTTGGCAGTTTGCAAATAGATGCTCTATGGTTTCTGAGTGATTGTGACATAGAGTACAGAGATTATCATTTCTTTGTTTCATTTTTTCTAATAAATAGTTGTGCCCACCATGAGTGGTGGGGGCATATAGATTTGGTCTTGTCCGTGCGTCCGTGCGTCCGTGTGTCCGTCCAAGCTCACATTTGCATACTTAGGTGGCTATAGGAACAATAGGTAACTGTACTTTTTCTTTGATGTCATTCATTCCGTAAGGCTTTTATGTGGCTATTTTTCTCTTACGTGGCTAAAAGAACAATAGAGAGAACAAAAGAGTAGCCACATAAGTATCCATATGTAGGAACTTCCGTCCTTCTGTCCATCCGTCCGAAGTCCGTGACGCGCCTAGCTCAAAAAGTATTTGATATAAATTGATGAAACCTTGCACGAGTCTTTATCATGATATGAACTTGTGCACCTCCTATTTTTCGTCTGGCTCCGCCCCCTGTTTTCTGAGTTATGGCCTCTGAAATAGTGAAAAATGCACATTTTCACCTTGTGACGCGCCTAACTCAAAAAGTATTTGATATAGATTAATGAAACCTTGCATGAGTCTTTATCATGATATGAACTTGCGCACCTCCTATTTTTCGTCTGACTCCGCCCCCTATTTTCGGAGTTATGGCCTCTGAAATAGTAAAAATTGCTCATTTTCACCTTGTGACACGCCTAGCTCAAAAAGTATTTCATATAAATTGATGAAACTTTGCATGAGTCTTTATCATGATATGAACGTGCGCACCTTTTATTGTTTGTCTAGCTCCGCCCCCTATTTTCAGAGTTATGGCCCCTGAAATAGTCAAAAATGCACTTTGTGACACACCTAGCTTAAAAAGTATTTGATATAGATTCATAAAACCTTGCATGAGTCTTAATCACGATATGAACTGGTACACCTCCTAATTTTTATTTTTATCTGCCCCCTATTTTCAGAGTTATGACCCCTGAAATAGTCAAAAATGCACATTTTCACATTGTGATGCACTTAGCTCAAAAAGTATTTAATATAAATGGTTGAAAACTTGCATAAGTCTTTATCATGATATAAACTTGCACATCTCTTATTGTTTGGCTGGCTCCACCCCTTTTTTTTTTTAAGTTATGGTCCCTGAAATAGTATAAAAATGCACATTTTCACCTAATTATGTGTCTAGCTAAAAAAGTATTTGATGTAAATTCATGAAACCTTGCTTGAGTCTTGATGTGTCCTTGCACACTTGGCATTCTTCCTGAGAATCTTTGTATTTATTACAGAGTTGTGGCCCTTGAAATAGCCAAAATAGTGAATTTTTTGTTTGTGATGCTCATAGCTCAAAAAGTATATGGCCTAGAATAATGAATCCTTTTCATAAAATGTTTGTTGAGGCTATACCCCATTAAGACTGCAAAAATTTGAATTATTCCCCCTTATTTGTGACAAATGTACCAGTGGGGGGTGGTGGTGTGGGGGGGGGGGTGGTGGGGGGGGTGGGAGGGGGCACACCCTGTGTCCTACAGACACATTCTAGTTTGTGCCAATAATTCTGTGATTTATTTTGAACTGAAACCACTGAAGTTTTGGGTCCTTTGTTATTGCAAATGGACAATTGTATATAAATTTCCAGTTGAAATCAGCATTTAAATTTAATTTGTCTCTCCATTTTCTATTTGAATCTGGTAACTTATGAAAGTTTGACAAAAAGTCATAAATACACCTACAACCTTTATTTGCACCCTGAATGATTTTTATTGGTAAAGGTTGCAAAGGATTTTGCGCTTTGACAGTATAATGAGGAAATCTTAATTTATCTAAAAATTCCCTAATAGATTCAACTATACTTTGGTACTTAAGAAAGTTAGTTTGAATATTATATAAATTTATAAAACTGTTAAACAATAACAGATTTCCATTTCTGTCCAGGAAGTCATTCACCAATTTTACTCCCTTTTTAAAGAATCTCGAAAAATAGTAACTTGCTCCTCCTATTTTAAATATAGTTTAGTATTATAGGTCAGGTACTTTCTAAGCCATGTAATTTTAAGAGATGTCATAAAGGTTTCTAAATTCATCACTCTAATGCCACCATAATCATAAGATTGTGTTATGACTGTTCTCTTCATTTTATCAGATCCAGAATTCCACAGAAACTTATAAAATAGGTTTTGTATTGATTTAGTTATTTCTATGTTTGGGTTTGGTAAATTTAATATTAGGTGATTCAATTGTGACATAGCTAACGTCTTAATAACTATATTCTTGCCTATTGGTGTGATCATTCTTTTAGACCATTGTGTTAATAAGTTTTTAATGTCCTCTATTTTTGAATAGTAGTTTGCAATAACAATATTATTCAGATTTAGTGTAAAGGTTACACCCAGTAATTTAAATTGTTCTTGTTCCCAATGTTGACCCAGATCAGTACATAACCTTAAATGACTATTTTTCATTGCTCCTATTCAAACAGCTTTTGTTTTTTTCTACATTTTATGGCATAGGAGTTTAATGTTAGCATTGTGTTTCTGAGAGATGCTTCACTTCCATCTAATAGTACAGTTGTGTCATCTGCATATTGTGACAGTAGAAATTCAGAATTATTGAGATTAATGCCATTTATTCTTGGGTTTTGTTTTAGCATATTCAGCACAGAGTATAAAAATATAAGGGGACAGCGGGTCTCCCTGACGACATCCACAGTGAATATGGAACCAATCTGAGAGATGACCGTTTATAATAACACAGGATTGAATATCATTGTAGAAAAGCTTAATCCACTTAATGAAATTTTCACCAAAATTAAATAATTTTAGAGTTTTATACATGAATGACTATGACAGAGAGTCAAAGGCAGTAGCAAAATCCAGTAGTAAAAGCATGCCAGGTATATTATTTTTTTACATTATGTCATAGATTAACCTTATGTTGTCTCCTATATACTTGCCTGGTAAAAAGCCTGTCTGGTCTTCACTAATCAATTTATGTAACACTAGTTTTAAACGTTGGGCAATACTTACGGATGCTATTTTATAAGATACATTTAATAGTGATATTGGGCGCCAATTTTTTTTTATATATTGTTTGTCTTTATTTCCTTTCGGAATACAAGTAATGAACCCTTGTTTTAAAGTGATTGATAGTTCGCCTGTACCAAAAGCATGGTTAACTGACCTAACAAGAAAATGACCAATATCTATCCAGAAAAACTTAAAGAATTCTGTTGTAAAACCACTACTACCAGGTGATGAGTTATTGGACATTTTTTAGACTTGCCAACATCTCACCATAACTCAAATGCCCTTCTAATGATTTTTTTTCTTCTTCATTATCATTATCATTCAATGCCTACAACATTTAGAATATTCTCTAATTCTATATTTTATGTCTGTTTATGAGAGTATAATTTTTTATAATGATTTTCTACTTCACTTATGATTTCTTTTTGATTCCTTATCATAGTTCCAGATTTTGAATGGAGGGAGTTCATTATGTTTGAAGTATAATTCCTATTTTCCAAGTTACAGAAGTAATTAGTTGGTTTTTTTCCCTTCAGATACCCATTTAGCCCCTGATCTTATAAAAACTACTAGCATTTTTTGGCTCTTAGTTCCCCTACTTCATTTTTCTTCCTTTCTAACAGATTGTAGTCAATGGGTTCTTGTCCTTCAAGAAACTTAATATCATATTCTAAATTTAATTGTCTTTTGTCTTCTTGTTTCTTTTTATATGAAGAATAAGAAATGGTTTTACCTCTGATTTCCATTAGAAAAGTTTCAAAAAATAATTTATCATTTATACTAAATTCTAGATTTTCATTACTTTTGTTTTCTATCGGATTTACATCATATTGCGTTTTTACCTGTTTGATGACATTTCTTTTATATGCTCTACATATTGTTTATCTGTTAGAAGAGAGTTATTAAATTTCCAATATGATCGGCCTTTTTCAAATTTACCTAATTCAATACTTAAATATATTAACGAATGGTCAGTTCTGTACCCAGGTTCGATTGTAGCTTCTTTTAGATCTGTATATAAGTTACTTGAAATCAGGAAAAAATCAAGCCTTGCTTTCTTTATTGGATTTTTCTTAAACCATGTGTATTGTTTTTTTTTCCATATTCTGTTCTCTCCAACAGTCAATCAAGTCGAATTCATGTAACATTTGTAAAAAATATCACGTGACTTAGGGTTATTAATATTCAACTAATTGTTACAATCCATGTCAGGATCAAGAACCAAGTTATAGTCTCCTACTATTAAACAGTTGTTTTCAATTTTTAATAGTTTATCTCTTAAAGACACTGATTCTGGTATGCCTGGTATGTGGCCTATGGAGATGATAAGGTCTGCGTATTGGCAATAAGGGCCAATACACAAGTTGGGACCATTGATAGACTTGCTTCTGTTTATCATAATAAGCTACTGTATAGCTACTGTGCAGTAAATAAATTGCAGGTGATATTTCTCACCTTTATAGCAAATCAGTTCTCACCTTTATAACGAGTTTAGAAAGCTTGATTGAATTAGGGCTAAATAAACAAAGTGATAAGATACAACAGTGTTTTTATCATATTTTTAATAAAGTAAGTTTTTTAACATTGCTGTTTTTTATTATCAAAAATATTAAAAATGCATTCAGGCACAGAGCTTTTAGAAGTAATGAATTATTGTGTATTTTGAACAATGATATATCTTTATTGCTGAATTTTATTATACATGAAAGAACGTTAACATTATTTAGACAACACAAGAGGAATTAAGCATTTTTAATATATAACATCCTTCTGTCTATATGCCTTCTTTATCTATTAAAAATGCAACTGAACGGTTCTTTAATTTCTAATAAATTCCAGCAATTATAAATTATTTTCGTTTTTATTTTGTTACTTTTGATAAAAAGATCATAATCATTGGATAAACAAACTTGTAATTTCTCTTATTAAGTTTTGAATAATTATTTTATAGTGAGAATTGCTTTGCTCTAAGAGTTATAATTTAATTGGCCAGGGTATTACTCAACATGACTAAGCAATCAAAATTAGTATCTTATCAATTCAAATAATTTTGTGTACATTCTGAAAAACAAGACTAAAAAAACAACAGCATTTCAATTAATAAAATGCAAAACACAGGAAATAACAAATTTACCTGTAGGCAATAAAATTTATGATTCTCTGACAATAATTAGGCTACATGTCAAGTCTACAGGGGTTTTATGGACCCTTATCAGACTGGACCAGACAGGATCTTGTATATTGGGGATAAAAAAGTCTGGTATTTGCGAGGGGGGTGGGGGGGATATATACTTATATAGGAGATTTTCTTTGCCTTTAATGGTGTAAAAAAGGCAGGTTCATCTCTATTTGGACCATATAGGCATATAACTGTAAAATCAACATTTTCAATAAGAGCATTAAAAATAAGTAAATTCCCATTTTCATCTTTTTCTAAACTTTGAATTTAAATTCAAAATTGTTATTAATAAAAATTGCTACGCCTCTTGACTGGCTACTAAAGTTGCTAAAATAACACTCAAAACCCCACTGACTACGAATAGAATTTATCTCTTTATCAGTAAAGTGAGTATCTTGTAAAAAGTACATATTGAATTTCTTCCCTTTTAGATAATTTAACACATCTTTTCTTTTCCTACCATCTCCTAGACCTTGTACATTCATAGAAACCAAGGTCAAACACTCAGTCATGGTCGCCTAAGTAACTAAAGTAAGTAACTGACACAACCCACACGAAGTACCGTGAGTCAAACAGTGCAGGGCAAGGATTCGTAACTCCATAGAGACTGTGCAATCGTTCAGAAAAATAGACAAAATATAAGCATCAATGTTCTATCAAAACTGAAAGCTGTTAATACTCTCTTAGTATTGTAGAAATTATTCTCTTTTTAAAAAAGGAAAAGAAAAATAACAGTCCCGGCCCATCGCTAAATTTAGAAACTGAGTCTCAGTTAAATTTACTAACCTAGATCTTGACAAAAAGTTTATCGTTTTACATGTGCATATATACAGTATCTACCGTTAAAGATCTGTACCTGCGAATTTAATAAATATATTTTAATTTAATAAGACTTCGTATTTAAATATGAAGTTACAAAAACAACAGATACAAAAGAGATATGTCCAAAACAAAACTGTGACATATGATTATATGTAAAGTACATGTACGTAATCAATATTTTTTTTCTATATGAAGTATAATATATCCTGTTACGGCAGCAGAAGTATATTAACCTCCTTAAACAATCAGGATAAAACTTAATTTTAATAAAATTAACAGGAACATATACTGTCACGTAATATATAAATCATTCTATATTTATATTTATTTATATAAAAAGTACACATTTTAACCTCTAAAGTGACATGTGATTACGACTTGGCAATATATAGAGTAAGCAAACATTTATTTCCCTATAACAGCATCATTTATTTCTATACAACAACAAATGTCTCGCGTTTCTGTCCGAAGAATCTAAGTTAACAGCGGCAAAAGTTTATCAACCTAACTGTACAATCAGAGACGAAACATTTATAGGTGCCTGTGAGTGACACTTGCCATAAAACATAGTACAGAATTCGTCGTTACATGTAGCGACTGTTAGTCATAAACTTTGATAAAGTAAACACTTTCAAAAACACAATTCCTAGTGATCACTGTCACTGTTTCTATGTGAATTTATTATATATTCAGACAATATAGTGATATACAACAAATGTCTCGCGTTTCTGTCCGAAGAATCAAAGTTAACAGCGGCAAAAGTTTATCAACTTAACTGTACAATTAGAGACAAAACACTATAGGTGCCTGGGATTGACACTTGCCAGAAAAACATAGTACAGAATTCGTCGTTACATGTAGCGACTGTTAGTCATAAACTTTGATAATTTAAAGTAAACACTTTCAAAAAAAAAACAATTCCTAGTGATCACTGTCACTGTCACTGTTTCTATGTAAATTTATTATATATTCAGACAATATAGAGATATACAATGGCAATTTACCTGCGATCAAGTACATCTTATAGTAGCTTAACTTTCTATTATAAAAGTTGCGGCTTAAAAATGTTTACAAAACAAACAAAAAACAAGGAAGAATATCATACAGGGAAAGCCACGTTCAAAAAACGCAGCCTCCCAAATGACAAACACGAACAACTCCTGCACACCATACACAAACATGAACACAAAGGACAAAACAAACAAATACAGGAACACAGTGGGGCACCGCCTTGGAACGGTCAGTGACAAAACCACCACTGGGGAGCTTAAACCGGTTTATGGTGCACCTAACCTCACTCTTACCCCCACCATGTTCCAAAGTCACAAGACAGTGTAAATAAAAGTAATCCCCGCCAGGTGAAGTTTCACTTCCTGTTTTTGGCCGCTTATGTATATAATGTCACATGGACATGGCCGCTTAAGATTGTATTGAAAACTATGTAAAGTCATTTTTAACCAATCAAAATTTAACAGGTTGATCTCATGACCTCTAACGTAACTACGTCACTGGGGTTTCCGGCGTCAGCCAATGAAAAAAGACTTATAAAGCAATGCCACCTGACCTAGATTTACATAAATAGATATCAACACGTGCTTTTGTTTACAAACATGTCGTTTGACTAGGACAATAATAATATTACTTAAGAACAATTCATGCATACCTTTCAAAAGTAGATAATTCCAAACACTTTTCAAAGTAATGCATATGATTTTAATAAGCAGTCAGAATATATGTAACAAAATATGTTTAATGTAAAACAAGCAGTTTTGTTATGGACATCAAAGTCAATGCATCAAAATTAATCCATAAATATTTGAAATTCAAATTGTTAAGATTTTTTACCTTTCTAACACTTGTTGCGAACTCTGAACACTAAAAGCTTTATGACGACAAAAGAACGAAAAAAGGTAAAAACAACCTGGAGCAATTGTATGAGGATATGTCTCACTATACCTTTTGAAATGATTTCCTGTCCACTCCGTGAAAAAAATAATCTCTAAACTCTTGACAACATACTGACCGCACACTGTCAATGCCCTGGCTATAACAGTCTCTTCACCTGTCATTAGTGGTTGGCAACACACTGATAATGAATTTGCAATACACTGACAACACATTAACAATAAAATATATGTAACCTTATAGATGTCAGACCGCTTCCAGTATGTTGCCAGTTAATGATTATACACCAGCAATATTGTCATTTTAAAGTCAGGAGTATTTTTACTTGTCATTTTAAAACCATATCTTAGTCATAGTCATGTCAGATGTCAAATTTATTTCCAGCAGCAGTACAATGTGTTGGCAGTGTGAATCCAGTCTGATGTCATAAAAATATGGCAAACCGTTATTCGATACTTTGGGAATTCAAGATAATTTAGTGTATCTTGTGACTTTTCAAAAATGGACTGAAGTCATACAATGACTAAATTTATATACTGAAACTTTATTGTCAACAGGTCTTTCAGAAATGTTCTTTTAGTAATTTTTAATATATGGCCAACATAATAAATGGCTGGTTAGCTGTTCGTTCAATGTATATTGTTTGCAACATTACCAAGCAATTAATGCACCCGCTGTGTCTTTAATATACACCAGCATATTATTATAAATTCCTTGAAATGTCAACTCACGGTACAGTATTAAACTTTATGAATACCCGTCTTACTTTAAGTATTAAGAATCGTGTTAGTTCAAAATCCATGTAAATATAAGTTTCTCCTTACATTTTACTACAAGACTGTTCCCTGCACACATCTGGGCGCAATTATCTTTCATCAACAACAAAAACAAGAACGCAACAAGCATACGAAAAATTATCATGTTTAAGGGAAATTGCTCTGTTTGTTTTGTTTATTCATTTATCACAATGTCTAACAGAAATGTATGAGGGTTGTTAACACAGTTCTAGAAGTGGAAATGGCTGAAGTAAACACACGTGTTTAGAGCAATAGTAACACCACAATCCTGGTCTGTTTATTTGAAGTAATAAATGTATATCACCATTTACGCCTTCCACAACAATTTAAGCGGAACTCGATTTTACAGGCACACTGAATGAAGTCCATTATGTCACTCTAAATATTAAGTTTATAAAGAATTTTTAGTGTGTTTAGAAATTTAATTGCAATATATTTTGTTTGGTACTGTTGTGGTATTTTCCTTCTTCATTTCATGTTTTCAGAGGCTTATTAGAATGTAAAATACATGATAACTGAGTTTTAACCGTTTCAAACACCAAAATACCACTGGGTATGGAACTACACTTGAACGCGGAAGAATATGAATTACAAATAACTGAAAATTCCTATCAGAAATATACTTCAATGAAAACGGGAGAAATGATACAATAGAAAAAGACATCGATGTACAATTGAGAATATAAAAAGATACATCAATTATATTTTTATAACTCTCATAAAATATATACATTTTGGCATCCAGACTTTGTGTATGACGTTTGGTGGTTCGCTAGACATTGCGTTGATGTATTGAGAGACAGTTTGTAAAAATCATTAAACAGACTTGGAATAAAGAAAACTTTGTATACATTACAATCTTTCATTCGTCTCGTGAAATCATTCTATTAGGTGTACACGCGGAGAAAGATATTCCGTTCATACAATTCACACAAATAATATTTTTAACTTCGTGTCACATTTTGTCCATTCTAAAACATTATTCTGACCTGGCAAGCAGATCTGACCTTAAAGTAATTTTGTTTATAATAGTTCGGAAATAATTTCGTTATCGTACCATATTATTATGATAAAAGGCATCATAATACAATTACACGATTATGATAACAGAAATATAATTGTATAGAACATCCCTTATTTGCTAATACTTTTTCTGCTCCTGTTGCATACTAATAGATTGTTTTTTTCTGCAGCCTCAAACATGTATCAAGATACTATCAAGAGTTGTTGATAGGACCAACTAAAACGACAGAAGGTAAAAACATGTATTTAAACTGACCTTGACAGTGACGATAAACAAACCGTAAATGTATACTACAGAAATAAAATAGTCAGTCATCGTTAAGGTTGCTTATTCACTTCTGTCATTGTTATTGAATTTAATAAATCAAAACGTACTGTTCCAGATTTGTAACGGATCAGTGTAACAGCCAAACGAACTTTCATTTTATAGTACTATGATTCAAAGTTTCTTTACCTATTTATTTCTAGATAGTGTCTTTATTTCGCTTACCAAATGCTGAAAAAACTATTTTTGACAGTAGTGTCTAAGAAAGCTTATTTTGATATTCACTGAATGCTGTCAATAAAGCCGGGGCCGAGGCTGACAGTATATCTCCGAATGTTGATAACAGTGTATTGTCCCACGAAATTCTATTTGATAGTTTTTTTAAATTATCATACCAAAAGAATAGAAAGAACATTTCAAACATAAATTGAGAAACCACCACAGAAAAAGTAGACTAAAGACATGTACACCGATAACAGAGCCTATATTTAAAAAAAATCCTGCAAATCGTACAAAACTCTCGGTATCTCTAACAGACGTTTATAGTAATAATTGTGCTTATTAATAAACGTATCAATATAAATAAAGACTGTATTTTGATTGAAATAGTTAGAATATCTAAAATTTGTTATATGGTAGAATTGCATTGGCAATAAAAATGCGGTATGATAAACGGAATATTTAGTCGGCCTTGCAAATAAAACGCAACATGATTAAAATATATGTAAATTATCTTTATGACTTGAAGATGTCTAAAATTCAGCTTTAGGATTAGTTTCTCTAATGAGATATTAAGATAAGATAAGAAATTGTTTATTATAGTGGCATGTGCATTCATAATATAACTATATCAATAAATCCTAATACCAAAACACAGCCGGTCCAATGGGCCTATAAGGCACCTTATTTATTAACAATGTATAATGTAATTTGATGATATTTATGTATAAATAGATATGGCAGACATTCAGTGTATATTTCAATATATGTTTAAACAAAAGACGAACCAACAAGTGCGATCAAAGCATGAACAGTAAGACAATAGCATACATAAAATTAACTGATCTATGACAATATTTATATCAAAATGTTATAACATATATGCGATAATTGACTCCACAAGCAAATATTGTCTTTCTTAATTCTAAACAGTGTAAGATTTGCAGATTCAGACACTTTCCCAGTGCTTTATTACATTTGCTCGGGAGAACCTAACAGCGAAGATGCATTTCTTTCTCTTTCCAACAATGTTGATAATTATAATGGCTACCATTGGACAGTCATGTTGGATGGTAGCTGCAAATGAACCAGTATGTTCAAGATTTGACTATGAGGAAAAATTATTAGAAAAAATGGTTAGATCGGAGATAAAACTTGAACAAATGGTAGAAGAGATGAAGAAAACAAAAGAAAGTGTGGCGACCATAGCGACAAACATGCAGCAGAGAGCTGAAAACATGGAAAGTAATTCCATTCGATTGCAAGGACTTACTAACGAGACTTTGACAAGGTTCGGCGAGGATATATCGAAAGAGAAGAACAAACTAACAGCACTTTTGACCAAGGCTTTGACAAGGTTCACTGAGGATATAGCAGAGGAAAAGAACAAACTAACAGCACTAGCAGAGAGTAAGTATATTATAGATAAATAAAATAGGTTTATTACCTTAAAAATACCTATATATTCCAATGTAACTTAATCTTATATTTGATACGAAATAAGAATATATTAATACTAATATTAGAAATAGGAGGACTTTACAACTCGGCTCAAAATCATTAAAATATATTTTATATGGAAAAAGAACATTTTCTTAAGAAATTAAGTGAAGCGAATATGTTTAGGAAATAATGCATAGAAGAAGAGCAGGTTAACGTATTCAAATGATGGGATTTTTCACTTACGACCAGAGTTCAAGTTACGTGGGATGGCTCTGTGTTCATGTTATATGATATACACTGAATGGCCTAGAAAATGTATAGTTTTTGAGGGTAGGAGTTATTGGAAATATGTTAAATAAAATGTTTGATATCAAGATAGCTTCAGGCCTATTTTCTACTGTTGCTAAACTTTAATTTTAAAACCATATATGCTTGAAAATTAATTATTATACCTCATGTAAAATACCTAATACAAAGTCCCTATCTCTCAAAATGCACTAATTTAATGTCTCTTATGCTCTCGCGTTTACGAATAATCCCCGGGTAATAATTTTAATAACACCTGCGCAGAGGTGTCTTTTGCGCATCGAACTCAATGGATGGTATTTCAACAAATTTCAGTGGATTGCATATAGAGTTTTCATCATCCGCTTTGTTAGACGCTTATAAGAAATCTGGCCCCAATATCACGAAAAAACTTAAGTAATTGCTTAGCTTAGTCTGTTATTTCAAATGCTTGTTTTTGCCCTTTATGCGTCTTCACTGTTGACTTTTTCATCTATATCAGACCCGTACATGACTATTTCAAAGGATCAAAGTACAGCAATTCTGAATTTTACAGAAAATGAAGTATAAAAATAAGACATATACTTAAGCAACTACTTAAGTTCGTTATATCATGCTTAAATACAAATACCATATTTGCGTGACTGAAATAAGTACTGCAGACAAATACTACTAACCATAGTTTAATTTAGCAATAAATACATTGGTATAGAAAAAATCAATATTAAATAACAATAGCTGAAGCAATAGCATAATTTTAAAATAACAGACTTAGCTAAGTAATTACTTACGTTTTTTCGTGAAATTGGGGGCCTGTATAATAAAATAAATAACACGTCAATGGTTTTACACCACAATTAGACATGTCGAAGTATTCAATTCAAATGGGTTCATTATGTATATATTTCACATGTTCAAGATGTTACAATGCGTTTTTTACTTGGAAATGTTTTTAAAACTTCCTGTAATTCAAACCTCTTTCACTAAACGGATATAACAAATCAGGTTCCGTGACAGCTCTTTGATAACAACTAAACTTCAAAGTTAATATGCACGATATAGGCTGCATTGACACTAACACATGTATCAAATATTATAAGAAAACAAATCATTTTTACTATAGTCAAAGTAAAATCTATTTCAAGTTTTTTCTTCAAACTGGAGTTACACAGAGCTATGTTAGGTGTGCGTTTTCAAAGCTGTTCGGTTTATAATAAAATTGATTCCAGTCTCACTAGTAACCATGCCCACTACCAGTTGTGCGTCACAATATTGTATGAAATAACGTATTCTAATATGCTTTTCTCTGTTAAAAAACTCTTAAACACTCCTTAATGTGCGGTGACGTCAATGTTTTTGTTGCGACCAAGAACGAGCGCTACTATATTTTATCTACTGTTTTAGATTAAGGGTGGTAATACGTCGTACAGATGATTTAACTCGGGCTGCGCCCTCGTGAAATTATTACGCCCGACGTATAACCGCCCATCGTGCATAAATAGTGTTAAAACACTCTTTTGCTATAAATTATTTCTTAATTCTAATATGACTAACAATGCTTTAATCATCAAAACGGTATTATGTTGACGTCACGTCGACGTGATATTTGGCGCCATGTACACATCGAGAAATAGCGCTTTCAAATTTGTTCAAATATTTTACTTAAAAGCACGTTTAAAACGAAATATCACAAAGCATAACTATCTTAATTAATTCACACACTCTCGGAGTTTGTTATTAGGCGTGCAGAATAATTCGCCATCTTTAACGCCTTAATGGAACTATTCCGCAAGATGTAATATAATGATCTATCACTGGTTCAATGGTAACTGTTTTTCTTTTGGCGGTAATGAGGCTCTGCCTTATTTTGTGATTTATTGAACATTTGTAGCGGATACATTATTATTGAAATTATGATCGACATCTTACAACCCTCGTATTTACGTATTTACTTAATATCAGCGTTAAACTACATTATAGCTTTTTTGCCTTTTTAATGGACATACGCCAGTGATATTCCTCTATCAGAAATAACATTTTGTTGTTTACATACTATAAGCTTTGTGACAAACTTTTGGAATTTAAAATTATGTTCACTGAAGTATTTGTGTAATCGCTCCGATTAAAATAAATTATCCTCATGTTTACCTTCCTTTTCAAAATAATAGAAAATTAAAGCAATAACGGAATTAAGAACTTAAGTGATAGATTAATAGTTAACAGTTTCCTTATTTTCTGAAATGAAATGGTGAACTCTTGCATTTAAATTCAAAGAATACAAAGATTCAACAACGATCGTTGAACGACAATTGAGAAAACAAACCCAAGAAAAATCATAATCACCGTATGTTTACGGACTAATCTGATGAATATGCCATTTCAAACATACCTTTGAATGTTTTATGTAAATTTTGGAAAGATCAAATTATTGAAGACGATAAAACATGTTTTACATTTAGACCAACTTTTTATTTCAGAAATGACACCAGTTCCTGTCGTGGCATTCAACGCCCGTCGCTCGTCTACTGTCACGGTGAGCAGTGGTGGAACTGTCGTTTTTGATACCGTGTTAATGAATGAAAGAGAAGGTTACGACAGGGCGGCAGGTATATTCACTGCACCACATAACGGACTTTATTACTTCGCGGCTCATGTATGTAATCAAGGTAACACTGGTGTAAACTACGCAATTGTTGTCGATAATAATCAGATAACATCTAGCACACAGTACGATAATGATAATGTGTACAGCTGTAGCTCTGTAAACACCGTCGTGATGATGAAGTCTGCAGATCGTGCGTGGATCAAATGTTTGTCTAGTTCAAACTTTCATCATGACGCTCACAGATGGAATTCATTTGTTGGATCGCTTTTAAACAGATAAAATACTTTAGCATGATCGTGGATCTTTGGTCAAAGATATGTGTTTATAGTGCTTTCTTTATATCAGAGCTGAAATGTCATTGACCTATCAGAGTGCATTCTGAAGAAACAACAATCTTTTAAATTTATATGAAAAAGACAGTACAGTTTATAGTAGATGCTGAACGTTTAGCTTCTCCAGACTTTCTGAAGGATAGTTACAAATGCAATTCAGTCATGGATGCTATACTGAACAGACAAACGTTAAAGCCCAAGTCGAGTCAAGGAAATTTTATACGGACTGTTTAAAAATGTTGTAGCATTCAATTCACCCTTGTAATTGAATCAAAATAACGCCCTTGTGTTTATCAAAGCTTTGACAAAATGTTTCAATATTTGTAACATTTTTACGTTTCAGTAAATTAATATTGTTATTGTGCTATGCAAATGTCGATTCTTTGTCACGTGATATTAGCTATATTATTAATGGAGAACAATCCTACAGTATATTAAGTGCCATTAAGTGGTACAAATATACTGTTACATGAGCGAAAATATGAACACCAACATTGGAGGAAAGGCCTTGTTTTTTAGGAGATAAAAACTTTTGGAGAAAATGATATGCCGCGAAGATAAAAAGAGGTTTCTGATATATATCCAGGAAGCCTACCTAACGTAATTTAAATGTTGAAAAATTAGTTTGTATTGTTATAACGTCTTTATTCATGCATAGACAAAGAAGGTTTTCAAGAGTTTTGTAAATGGTAGGATTACTTATATTAAGAATGACACGTTTTTATTTCATCTTTCGTAATAAATGATGCATGACTGAATTTGTGTATTTTAGATATTCCGCTGTTGCAATATAATGAAGCTATTTCAGTTTTTAAAAGGCATGCGTAAAACACGTTTAAATATATTTTACAATGTTCCCTTTAGTTATGGTAATTATGACAGGGTGCAGCATGAGTAAAACCTTTATGCACTGACAAGCTTGATTTTAATGTCACACTGACACAGTTATATAAGGTAAAAGGTAAGGGCAGATTTCCCGGAAGCACAGGGCACTCCAAACACAACCTTAGAGCCATAGGTCATATGGCGACGTTCCAGCTTTTGATGGTGGAGGAAGACCCAATGTGCTCATCCGTGCATTGTTTCATCACTTGACATTTTGTAATAGTATCACTATGTACATTTAACTAGAAACTGTTAAATACTTATCAATTCTGCATTTAAAGCTGATATCTTCAAAAAGAATTAATAACTAGTAGTCACAGAACTGTTTCATATTTTCACTCTTTTTAGCATCAATCCATATATGAAGAATTTAGGGTGAAAAGAATTGAATCAGCTCTCTGGTTACCACGGTAAATGAAGTATTCTGCTTTTTGCGAAAAATTGTCATTTCTGATAGTCAAATTTTACTTAAATGTAACAATTTTATTCACAAATTGTGGTCTTTACGTCTGAAATAGAGCACTATTATAATTTTCATATTTGCTTGAAATACATACAATTTGTAAATATTTTAAACAACTATTGTCCTTCGGCATTTTTATAGTTTTAAAGCAACAATTTCTTGCGAATTTTACATAATCAATTAAACTTGGTCTGCATAATATATTTTAATACCTTATAGAAAATTGTGCACGCATCTGAATACGATTCAGGAAGGCAGTGATATCCATCTTTATTTCTTTAGGGAAATAATTTATACAGTCGTTTCTGAACATTTATATCTATCAATTGACAATAGAGTAGCAAAATTTCACAACAGAATGCAGACATCATAACTGGTGATCATATTTGTACTTTGCCACTTAAACGTGTATTTCACTCATTTTTAGAAACTATTATATGTGGTTATATGTGGTCATATATATGTAAATGATAATGCTATTCTTAACATTAGGCTTAGATCTAAATCATAGCTTTTACCATTTATTTGTTCAGCAGCTTTTTTAATATAATAAATTTCTGTAATACATTGTGATTGTGTCATTTTCTATTCACATTGACAGGAATACCGATTATATGTTTTCTGGATGTTTTATGCTGTATTCATATACGAGCTATGTACGCTCTCGTGTACTGATACAAATAAAACGCAAGCGTTACTGTATTTTGACAATAATATGGTGATTATGAGGAACAACATCAGTTTATTTTGGTGTCCCATCACGGTAGAAATGTTCAAAATAAAGCGTTAAAACAATGCAACTGTCGAAGAATAGTGTATTATTTAGGTGTAACACATGATAACTAACATTTAGTGGCAGGGGAAAGTTTCGTATTGTGGCCCGGGTACGTTTTTTAGTAAAGTGAAATGTATTTTAAAAGCATTTTTATTCAACTAGTTATCTGTGATGTTTATATAGATTTAGTGTCTTAAAACCGGAGTTTTACTCGTTTTTTATCATAAAAACAATGGAATCGCTAGACTGAAAATGTCACATGATGTATTACTTAGTATATGCAATACATCCGCTCTACACCACCCTGACATTTCTCAAACATACATTTTTATTATTCTTTGCACTCAGTGACTGGTATTAAGGCAAATATTTGGAATTTTCAGATTTACTGTTCCCTGCCCGCATAAGTATACCGGGATAACAAATGGGTATTTTCGGTATACTCAGTACTTATCCCTATGTAGGTGTCATAAGTTCGGAAAATACATGCATCGTTGTTCTCTTGTTTTTCATTGACAAATTAAATATAGACCTTAAATGCCATACTATAACAGCACAATGCGGATAAAACTGTTCTAAAACATGCGACATTTTCCGTGGTCGTTTTTTGTTTATAGTATTGAAGGTATGTATATATCAGGTTACACTAAACCTGACTAAATATCTAAGAAATCCAGTGAAGTACGTGTTGGTTGAAGCTGGCACGCACTTTCTATTGACAAGCTACGCGCAGGTAAAATCTAACCTCGTTTTAAGTATATCGATTCATACAGCATCGGTCTATCCCGGAATATACCGGACCATTAGGCAAACTGATGCGCGCGCAATTAGCCCGACTAAAACTAGTACAAATCGGGTGAAATTGGCGTACCAGGCTAAAACGGGATACACAATCAAGCCCACCTCATAGATAATGGAGAGGTAATTACATGATAAACATTGTCTTGACCTTGAATACCCCCACCCACGACCCCACACCCAACCCCTGCTCTTGCGATAATATTAGATTTTTTGTCATTCGGTGTCCGACAACAGAAACCTCCATAAATGATCTCATTCATAGACATTTGCATGACAAAGTTAATTTTACCGTATGTAACTTTTAACATGAAGTAGATTTAATATTAAACATAATCAGATGAAAGGGTGTGAGGTGTGTTGCGCATTTCATTACCATCATGAACATACTCGTTAAAACCGAGTCTTTTGTTTTGTTTTTAATGCGTTCTATATGCATGCAAATGATCTACTCACAAAGTAAATAAAACACTAGTGTAGTTTGAAGAGAATAAACATCCGTTAACAGGTTGCGAGGGAATCAATTCGTGGCGGAGAAACTGTCAGTGGATATTTTTGCCGGGACCTGGAGTGCTGGTAGTATTTTGAAGCCTAAATAATTTGAAAGATACTTGTTTCTTGCGTGTCATGTGATCCCCATTTAAAACTGACGTATATCTAGGAAACTATGGCTACTTAAAAGTGTCAATTCAATTTGTTGAAAAAAGTTGTGAAAACAAACATTTAACGCGATATATGTCATGAACATTTCGACTGAAATTATTCTATGTATATAACCCTTAGATGTAACGGTTTCTCTGATCATGGTCTAATTTTTACCGGCAAAAACAATATTCGAAGAGTCACACAATTAAACTGACTCTAGTATGCGAGAATGTTCCGTTTAGGCAAATCGGCACTCTTAGAACGTAAACAGCTCAATGAGGGCATAACTTTCCGTTATGACAGGAAAATGCCAAAGTCGCAATCAGTTATTTGCCGTTTACCCTTACTGGCCCACTACCTTAATCTAAAGTATTCATATTGCTCATTCTTGCTGCTTATACATATTATAGCGTAGGATTGTTGTTGAAACATCAGCATGTCTGAATATATGTTGCCATCTTGACCTGAAGTTCACTAGGAGACAAGTGTTTTTTTAAAATGGTGACGAAAACAAAGTATGCGTAGTGTCTCTGCGATAAGAAATATTGATAAAATGTGACTGGTATACGATAGAGGATAAGTTATAGTTTATTTCTGACTTACGCAAATAATGGTAATCTCAAAAAACGAGCAAAATAGGTAGGTATAATTGTTAACCAACGACTAAAATTCAACGCTACATTGGTTACAGTGTAAGGTAGATGGCCACTGAATAAAAAATCAGGTTGCCGAATATACTACATATCCTGCACAATAATGCAGTGGACCATCACGAAACCCCACCCGGCCAGGTCGATTAAAACGCACAATACAACATAAAATTCACATTCATAAATATTATACATATTTACATGAGCATTTTTTTTGGTTAACATATAGTGTCTCAAGTTAAGATTAGAGATCTCGGTAAACCTGTAGGTTTGGAACTGGTGGGTATTAAGAAGGAGGACTATGGAATAGTTAACTAATTGCATGTGTTCATCTAATTACCCTGACAATAATGGAAGAAAATGATAGAGGTTCCTTTATATTTATCTTTATGCAATTAAACCTGTCTTAACTAGTCGATTAATACAGTGAAAACTGCTTAGTACATTTGGCATCATTACATAGAGAAAATGCAAAGCTGCTTAATGGAGATACATTATGCTAACGAAGGTTTGATTGAACGGAAGAACAAACACAATGTCTTAGGGACATTAGTCCGCAACCGAGTGCGGTTTATGCACACAGAACCCTGAGAATACGGCACCTTCGCCTAAGCTTACCATGTCGGCAACCGACACAATATGATGCATTCACATCCCCAAATAAAGGATGTTTTAACACCGCATATATAGGAGACCTGCATAGGGCTGATATTTCAACGGTCCAGAAATCTGCATACACTAGACTGTTTAGTGGCTATCAATGTTGAAAACATTTGTACATGTTTTTCCTATAATAGCCACACACGACCACCAAACAGAAGGTATTTTGCAACCTTTCTATTAATTGATCCCTTAAAGGGAAACGTCAAATGAAGCTATTCTGGTCTAATACTTAATCAGCGAATGAACTGTCCTCACTGTATTCCTTGCTCTAAAAAGGAAGAAAAGACGATACAGTTTAGAATATAGATATTGTAACGCTCTCTGTCGTTCCATAGATTGGTTCGAGATATAATGGCAATTATGCATTAATTTTACCGAATCCATTGCTTAAATATATTTTCAGAACATTTTAAGGAAAGTGTGTTTTATCATATTTTACGCATAACTATACTCAGTACCTTATTTCTTGCAAAATATTGCCCTGAAACTGTATGTCGAGGAAAATACGTATACAATTTTGATGAAATATCTTAAAGTTTGACATAACATAATTTGATACTTTTATAACTTGCATACAATATAGAAGGCAATAAAGTTCAGAGATCAGTTATTATTAAGTTTATATTGTTAAATAATTGAGTATTTTGATACATTAAGAAATATTGAACGGTTATAATCACCCTGCTTAACCACTTTAAATGGATTACAGAAATAAGTGTGAATAAAGAGACTTTATGTTAATTTGTATTTATTTTCCTTTTGATCGAGTACAGTGAATCTTAAATTGTGTTAGTGATCATTGTTGATATTTACTGTGTGGGTCTGGTGGCACAAGTGGCAAATCTATGCAATCGACTGGGACTTCGCTTTGATATTTACCTTTTATCGTGTTTCACCGGTCTCCAAATGATTTTACTCACTACATGCCCAGTAGTATATGGTTCCTTGGATTAAATATTTCAAGAACTGCTAGATATGTCCAAAGAGTATTTTTCATCAATAATTCCATCAATAACTAATCTCAGTTTTTTTTTTTTTTTAAAAACAGTTGATACTAATTAAATTCATGTAATACCGCACGGTTATGATCATATTTTAACTTTTCAACTTTGATAAAAAGTATAAACGTTCACTGTCACCCCATGCATCTCTCAGACATGATGTACAGCCGGGTAGCACCACTGCTTGTTGATCACGCCAACAATTGGCCGACCTATAATGAAGTGAAGCTATTCCGGTCTAAAAATGAACTTTTGAAATCATCGCCTCCTCATTGTTCGGGGAGTCGCCTTAACCGGGCGTTTGGTTCATCCCACAGCGCCAGTTCTGCTGACCAAAAGTGGATTATGATGTCTAACGATAGAAGGGCTTTTTAAATTAGATAAAACATTCAGAACGCATATTCTATCCTTGCTGTCCTTAGACTTATAAGGTGAAAGTGAAAACTGAAAGTGTGTGTATCTAAGTTAATTATACTCGTTACTGTTTACTGTTACATTCCAGAGGAATTCGCTGACTTGCAAAGTATATATAGTGCCAAACGACCGCGATTTAAAGTCTGAAGCGTGATAAAACTCAGGACTCCCAATGTATTTACAGTTATTTACGAGACATTCTGTTCATTCTCCCGATGAATTCCTCAATTTCAAAATTGATCAAAGCATTGCGTTGTAATTTACATGTTCTCTATTATTTTCATTATAAAATATATTAAGATAATAATACTTTTCCAGTTACATTTTAGTGTTGTTAAAAATCAAAAAGTACTGGAAGGGGTATAATTATATTTGGAAGGTAAACATACGAAGAACATGGTCATATTGATTACAATTTATGCAATAACACAGAACAATTACCATATTACGCAATAAAAATAAATGTTATTGAAAACAATATACATTCGGGCGAAAGCAGAACCCATAAAAAGAGCATATATACAATAAAATCTGTAAATAGATCCTTTGGAAGCATAGAATGCAAACAAGCAGAACAATAGCAGACTCGGTTTGGTTGAGTCTGTTCATGCCACTTATTCAACAGAAAATTAAGTTTTACATAAAGATTTTCTCTAATGGATAAATTGCAATAAAATGATTGCAGTAGAATTGATGCAACTTTACAAACTATACAACATTGTTTTGACATATTCACACCACTCTGACATGATAAAATAGCTTTTTAATGTAATGAGACACAACATGTATTTGGTCAAGTTAATACCATAATTTGACACGATAACATAGCTTTTTAACATAATGAGACACTACATGTATTTGGTCAAGTTAACACCATAATTTGATATGATAACATACCTTTTTAACATTATGACACACTACATGTATTTGATCAAGTTAACACCATAATTTGACATGATTACATAGCTTTTCAACATAATGAGACACTACATGTATTTGGACAAGTTAACACCATAATTTTACATGATAACATAGCTTTTTAACATAATGAGACACTACATGTATTTGGTCAAGTTATCACCATGATTTGACATGATAACATAGCTTTTTAACATTTTGAGACACTACATGTGTTTGGACAATTTAACAAACCATAATTTGACATGATAACATAGCTTTTAACATAATGAGACACTACATGTATTTGGTCAAGTTATCACCATGATTTGACATGATAACATAGCTTTTTAACATTTTGAGACACTACATATATTTACATTATATACATTAACAAACCATAATTTGACATGATAACACAGCTTTTAACATAATGAGACACTACATGTATTTGGTCAAGTTAACACCATAATTTGACATGATAATATAGCTTTTTTTACATAATGAGACACTACATGTATTTGGTCAAGTTAACACCATAATTTGACATGATAATATAGCTTTTTTTACATAATGAGACACTACATGTATTTGGTCAAGTTAACACCATAATTTGACATGATAACACAGCTTTTAACATAATGAGACACTGCATGTATTTGGACAAGTTAACACCATAATTTGACATGATGATATGGCGAGTTAACATAATACGCAGTCATTTTCACATTATGACTTAATATCATAGCTGTCTGGGAGAATAAGACGTTATATGAATAAGTTCATACCGCATTTTGAGATAATAACATAGCTCTTCAACAAAGTAAGGCCACACAAAATTGAAAAGTTGTTCATCGGATTTTTTTTTCTGAAAAAAATTGAGGCGGCGAGCGAAAAATATAATTCCAATATATTATGTTTTTGAGAAAATCAGGAGCTAGCGAAGAGCGAAGAAATATATTTCTCTTGTTTTGGCTCTCGATTAACTAATAAAAACCTTAAAATAGAATGTACAGCCAATAATTCAGCAGGGATTGAGAAAACATGGGTACATTTTGGTGTGGGTACGTTTTGACCTGCAGGCACACATGAAAAAAGGTAATAACACTGGCATACAGTACAGTGTAATCAAATAGTGCATGCGTTTGAAAATGCTGTTAGAAAATATGTAATGCATAATCTTAAACCATAATCATGATATAGATAAGTGACTTGAATATTTACTGCTTTTCCAAGTTTTTGATAAAGTTAAATATCTCTGTTACTATTAAAGCTTTTGACTTGAATTTGTATCAAAGTCTGCAGCAGGAAGAAACAATCCCCATAACTCTGATTGAATTTTGACAGAGTTTTATGTAACGTCCAATATTTCTGTTACTTTTAAAGCTGTTGACTATTATGCCCCCTTTACTGGCAAAGCTCTAATTCAGAGTCAAGCACTGAGAAAAGTCGAGCGTGCTATCGTATGAACAGCTCTTGTTCTAACTTTAAACTTTCTTAATGGATTAAATTTGTTGAAACAAGTCTCAATTAAGGTCTGAAATGGAGATTAACGTGCATTAACATTATTCTACTCGAGGATTGGAAAATTTGAAAATTTGAAGATCAAAATTGGTCTGAACACAACTCATACTGTAAATTCCTTATCCCACTCACTTTCGTATACAAATGCTGATCAGTTGGACAGGAAAAACAGAAAACAGAAAAGTGACATGCATCAATACGTATTTACACTTACCAAAATAATGTAGATTGATGTTATCAAATAAATTAGTATGCTTTTTCATCCAATTTTTAATGAAATAAATCGATTTTTGTACCAACATAACTTGGTAAACATTCGAAGAAAATGGCGTATCGCATAAGGGGAAATAACTTTAATGCAACTAAATATAAGTATCATGATATATTATAGACGATATGTGTAGTAGTATGTATTTATTGTGATTAAAGTCCATTTTAGAACAATCTCGGACTAGTATTATAAGCATTTTTACTTTGTTATGTCCATAAAAAGTGGCGCACCAACAAACTTTGGCTTGATCTTTTTCAATGGGGCGAGCGCCAGCCAAAAACAAAACAAACAAATAATTTTTGAGTTTCTGAAAATATACGAGCGGCAACTCCGATGAACAACTTAATTTGGTGAGGCCTGAGCTATATATTGAATGGTCCTTAACATTGAAGAGACGGTAATCGCTGCTACACTGAGCATATTACTTTCGAAGCAAAGGATGTTGAATTTCGGATGCTCCGTAATCGGAACATTTTTTGTTTCTCTGCAACAAATGTTCTTTGTCCCTGTTCTCATTGATATACAGTTATTACAAATGCACAAATTTAAATTGTTCATTCTTAAAATTCCTATTTGCGGAATCTCCGGTTCATCAGCAGATTCACGTTTACCATTTTCACTTAACTCATTATTTCTGCCTCTGCCTACGTGTGGCTCAGATCGGAAGCCTGCATATCTGTGCCCAATATTATCTGGAAAATCATCTTCGAAAGGAGAAACTGTACCTGTAATGTCATATTGTGTTATTATTTTAAAAGTGAAAGTTGCTTGAGCAGATCAATATGTCCGGGCCCGCTGACGTCATCGTCACATTTTCTGAACAAATACGCTACGGTAAGGTGAGCAAGGGTAGTTTCGATGATTTTCTCAAACAACTGTTTAACATTATGTCATTTATTTTCATTTATAATAAAGCTACAACTTTGATCGAATCTGACATGATAACAAATATCTTTGACATAAGAATAAACTATTATGACAAGTCCACATAAAATTTTGACATAATAGCGTAGCTATTTTACATAATACGACACCAGTTGAACAAGTTAACATCGCATTTGGACATATCACATAGCTGTTTGACATAATAAGAGACATTCTAGATATATTCACACTACATTTCAACATAACATACCTGCTTGACAGAATGACACGTTTTATGAACACCACAACATGAAATGTTACGGTCGATATGAGATAGCTGCGGCGTTCCATATCAAATGATTCTAATTTGACATGAAATGGATCAATTCTATTTCAAGATATCATGGAAAGAAGTTATTTTCAGAAATATATCATTATAAAGGATTGCACTTAAAGGCATTAATAAAATCTTTGAAAAGATCCTTTGGAAGCATAAAGCGCAACCAAGCAACGTGATAACAATCTCGGTTTCATCGAGTCTGGAGCTAATGGCTTAAGCGGAACTCTATCAGAGTAAAACGTAATGTAATTCGTGGTTCCAAAAACTTATTTTATCGAGAAAAATGTGCGAATCTTCCTAGGTTATCTAGCTTTATCGAGGCAGACATATCAATATGTCATGTTGAAGGGAAACAGCTCCGCTTGTTAATCTATTTATTTATCTATCAAGTTACGATGTTTAACAGGAATGATTGAGGGTTGTTAACACAGTTCAAGAAATGAATATACATGTGTAGAACCAAAACATAGTCTGTTTATGAGAAGTAATAAAATATTTACATTTGCCCTATTCTTTTCCATTGAAAATTGTGACGGACGTTCATTTTGTATGAACAGCAAAAGGAAAGGCGCGAAAGTTACGTCAACGCTGCTTAAGAGATAACGGGCCGCTGTTTTGACGACGTCCGCGTATAGTCATGGACAACGTTCCTTAGATGACGTCGCAGTTGTTCCGTCTGGTGAACAGAATGGCCGAGAAGCTGATTTTAATGTTAAATGCAACAAAACGTATGCAATTTATAATTTAATCTTGTTTACAAATGGAAAGGAAATATAATGTTAATATAAGAAAAGAAACATTTCGCGATTCATTGATTTGCCAATCCTATTCCGTCGTTCATTTCGCATGAACACCGGAAAAAAAATAATTTCTTAAATGTATAACACCACTAACGTTGTAACATTTTGTGAAAGTCATTAAACAGACATAGAATAAATAATACATTGTGAATTTGATATCTTCCACTCGTGAAAATATTGCATCCACTAGCACCTCCACTCGGATAAAGCTGGCTACAAATATTTCTGGGTTTTTTTTTATACTTGTGAAATAACTACTTTATAGTGTAAACTATTGCAATATAGTGCCATATTATTATGATAAAGGGCGTCATAATACAGTGCCATGTTTGTAATAACTGAAGTATATATATATAAACATCCCTTACTTGCCAAGCTGAAGAATTTTACCGCACCTGCTGCAGAGAGCTGCCAAAGATTGTTTATCAATATCCTGGAACTTATATGAAGATATATATATCTGGGCCAACTAAGATGACCGGAGGTTAAAACATTAGAAACAAGAGCTGTCGGAGGACAGCAACGCCCGACTATTCAACAGCCTTGTTAATTGAATGAATATTAAAGTCGATAAAGGGGCATAATTTTGTAATGGAACCTGTACAATGCATATCAGCTCATGATGATGGACAATTGTGTGAAGTTTCAATCCAATCCCATTAGTGGGTTATGAGATACCAGCTTACCTACAAAAACTTAACCAAAACTGCTAAGTCAAAAAAGGGGCATAATTTTGTAAAACTGCAAAGTAGAGTTATGGCACCTGTGCACTCCATGTCAGATCATGACAGTGAACAAGTGCGTGAAGTTCCAATCCATTCCCATTAGTGGGTACTGAGATACCAGCTTGCATATAACACCTTAACCAAACATTTCTAGGTCGAAAAAGGGGCATAATTTTGTAAAAATGCAAAATAGAGTTATGGAACCTGTGCAGTGTCAGTCACTTTATCACAGTGAATAAGTGTGAGAAGTTTCAATCCATTCTCACAAGCGGTTACTGAGATGCCAGCTTACATACAAAAACATAACCAAATCGGGACGCCGACGCAGACGCAGACGCGGACGCAGACGCCGGCGTGGATGCATGGATGAGTCCAATAGCTCTACCTATTCTTTGTATAGTCGAGCTTAAAATGAATTTGGCAGTGGTGATGGAAAAACCGTAAATGTATACTACAGAAATAAAATCAGTCACAGTTAAGGTTGTCGCTAATTCATAATTAAATAAAACTGTTCCAGATATATAACTGCTCGGTGTAATAGCTGTTTTCAAGAAATGATCAGTTTCTTTATCTAGGTTTCTAAATACATTATTTATTTAGCTGAACAAATACTGAAAAAGTATACGTTTGACCGTAGGTTCTTAGATATTATTCAGCTCCCTTCTCACTAAAAATATCACGTTTCTTAGAGTGGGACATATTGACTGGCGCCTGGCATAGTGGTAGGAGTTGGGAAGTAATTGGTACGCACAATAAAGGTGTCTCACAAGCTAGATTGGCTGGCCCTTTCAATAGGGGTGACACTATAATAAACAAGACCATTATCTTTACCTTTACCTTTTCTTGTCAACATGAAAAATACTGTCAACTGAGGGGACCGGGATTGATATTTCTTCTACAAATGCAGACATTGAAAGGATATTTTACATATAAAGAAACCACTACAAAAAAAGTAGACTAGTTACAGTCTATTAAAGACATGTGCATCAAAAACTGAGCCTCTCAGTATTAAAAACAAATTCTGCAAACCCTACAAAAACTCCCGGTGTCTCTAACAGTAAAAATTATCAAACGCGTTAATAGTATTACATTTGCTTTAAACAGACCAATATATGGGCAGAAGTTTAAAGCATATCTAACATTTGTTATGCGAGGTATTTGCATTGGCAATAAAAATGAGGTGTAATAAATATACAGTCAGCTCCAAAACGATTATGATACTATGCAAATGATTGTTTTTACTTGATAATGTTTTACAGATAATAACCCTTACCTTGTTAAATTTCTAAAATGAACTTGTCCATCTTTCAATTTGGACAATACCATTAACTGTTAAAAGGGGTGCTAACCAAAAATATACTGACTGAATGGCGAACAGTGCAGATCATGCTCAGACTGCACGGATGTGCATGCTGATCATGTTCTACATTGGTTGCAAAGGCAGAATCAGTCGTGTCCAGAATGATAAGGGTTAAAAAGCTATAACATATGTGTGATTACTGACAGTGACTCCACAAGCAAATACATGTATTCTCTCTATTAATTCTAAACAGTGTAAGGATTGCAGATTCACATACTTTCTCAATGCTATATTACATTTGCTCGGGAGAAACTGACAGTAAAGATGCATTTCTTTCTTTCTCCAACAATGTTTATAGTTATAATGGTTACCATTGGGCAGTCATGTTGGATGGTAGCTGCAAATGAACCGGTATGTTCCAGATTTGACTACGAGGAGAAACTATTAGAAAAAATGGTTAGAACGGAGATAAAAGTTGAACAAATGGTAGAAGAGATGAAGAAAACAAAAGAAAGTGTGGCGACCATAGCGACAGACATTCAGCAAAGAGCTGAAAACGTGGAAAGTAATTCCATTCGATTGCAAGGACTTATTAACGATACTTTGACAAGGTTCGCTGAGGATATAGGAGAGGAAAAGAACAAACTAACAGCACTAGCAGAGAGTAAGTATATTATAGATATATAAGATAGGTTTCTTACCTTAAAAATTACCTATATATCCCAATGTAACAAAATCTTACATTTGATTCGAAATAAAAATATATTAACATTAATACATGTATAAGAAATAGGATGAATTTACAGCTCTGGTGAAAATCATTTAAATATCTTATATGGATACAGAACATTTTTTATGAAAGTAAGTAAAGAGAATCTGCTTTAGAAATAATGCATTCAAATGATAGGGTTTTTCACTTACGACCGGAGTTCTAGTTACGTGCTTGGCTCTACAGATGTGTCATGTTATATGTAATACACTGGACGGCTTTGAAAATGCACAGTTTTTGAGAGTGTGCCAAAACTTATTGGGAATATCAAGATATACAATTTCTAATGTTAAATTTTGAAAACATTCATGCGTGGAGATAAATTGCCTGATTTACTGGGAAAATTACGTTTCTCGATTTGCGGTAAATTATTTGTGATACTAGTATGTGAAGTAAAAATTGTGAAAGCTATTTTTCATACAACTGCCGGATTGAAAAACACTACTGGAAACACATGCCATTAAAATGCTCATGAAATTGGCCTTAATTTTTTCAAACATTTTTAACAGAATTTTAACAGGTCGCCATTAAAATTCACCTCATACTTTTTACTGTTTAATGGCATTTTCATGACCATAGCTTTAATGCCATATATTAAAAAGCCATGAAATAAGTACATTAAAACCATAGTAAAATATACCTTATTAAAATGACTTTGAGGGCCATGAAAAGCTGCTAAAAATAAACCATTAATATAATTTAATTGGCACCTTAAAACCCCATTAATATTTCTTAATTGGCATTAAATTAATGAGCCATTACCAAAGGTACCCCTTAATTTCACATTATTTAGTAAATACTAACAGGGCCATTAATTTTTTAATACTCTATTAATGGCTGTTTATTATTAAGAATTAGTTAATGGTCTCATTAAATATGTCAGATTCAATTTTAATGAGTTTGTAATATTTTAATGGTATATCAAATTAAGGGCCATGAAAATTTACCACCAGAATTAGACATCATTAAGACAATCAACTTCATATTGAGATTTGCCTTATTGATTTAAACTACGTATTACTACACATGTAATAGTATCTATACATATGTACTGTTTTGTAAAATGCTAGAAGAATATTTGATTCTTTTTTTATCATTATTTTGTTATGTAAACACATGAAACAGCCTTGTACAAACATTTGTCCTATTGTGTCCTCATTCTGTCATATGTTCATATGAAATGAGAAAATAAATGGATATTGTATTGTATTGTGTTGTACTGAGAAGGGATTACAGGTACCGGTTTTACTCTTAAGATCAAGTGACCATGTGGGTAGTTTTAACTAACCAACATTTTTATATTGACAAACATTCTAACCAAGCTTTTATTGGTACAGACATTAGGCGTCATGTGTATTCAAAAAGCCACTGTTGATGACTATGACAGCACACAATAAGCGATCACAATTTCGCTCTCCTTCAGTTCTTCGTGTTCAGGTGCATGCACTTAAACAGCTAAGAGCAAAAGTTTGAGGGATTGCATCACAAGTAGCTCCCATCAATCAAGCGTACCACACTCTTTGATTCATCGAAACGAAGAAGCCATTGGTCTGCCCATGCCCCAAGTGAATTCAAATCAGACTGTAAATCTTCACAATCATGTGTACTGTTCACTTCTCTATAAACCTTAGTTTCTAGCCGAGGATTGGAAAATTTGAAAATCTAAACTGGTCTGAACACAACTCATAATGTAAATTCCTTACCCCACCCACTTTCGTATACAAATGCTGATCATTTGGACAGGAAAAACAGAAAACAGAAAAGTGGCATGCATCAATACGTATTTACCCTTACCAAAATAATGTAGATTGATGTTACCAAATAAATTAGTATGTTTTCATCCGACTTTCATTGAAATAAATCCGATTTTTGTAGGAACACAATTTGGCAAACATTTGAAGAAAATGGCGTAACTGCATCAAGGGGAAATAACTTTGATGCAACTTAATATAACATCATGATATATTATAGACGATATGTGCGTAGTATGTATTTATTGTGATTAAAGTCCATTTTAGAACAATATGGGATTGGTTTTGCAGTAACTCTGTGATTCCAGCAGGTATGCAAATTTTGATTCCATACCTCATGTTTTTATTTCGATGTAAATGAGATGTGGAACCAAAATTTGTAGTCCTGTTTGGTGCCATATAACCTATACTGTGTTGGTGCGCCGTAAAACCCAAATAAATAAATAAATAAATAAATATCGAATCATAAGCATTCAATGGGGCGAGCGCAAGCCAAAAACAAAAAAAAATAATGATATCTTTTTTTGCGTTTCTGAAAATATACGAATCACATTTTACAGAATGTAGGATTTAATGGGCATCACATTGCTATTAAGGGCCATTAATTTTACTCTAAAATGAAATCGTACTGAACCTAAACATTTAATGGGCATTAAATCAAAGTTAAGGGCCGTGAATAATCCTGATAAATTGAAATATACAGAATTTCATTATTTTTTCAAAGCCATTAACATTTTTAGCTACCAAACTAAATTTTTAACGGCATGATTCATGGTCAAAAATGGGCGTTTTAATGGTATTTTAACATGTAACCCATTGATATTGTGAAACCTGTTAAATAAAGTGATGTAAGAATTAATGGGTTTAACTAACGATTTTTCCTATTTTAATGGATATTGTACAGGGTTTTAAACCATGTTTAATGGTATGTGCATCCAGTAGTGAAAGATACATTTCACAGATATCTTTTTAATGGCGGTATTTCTCAAAATCAAGGCTCTAAAAAGAAAAGAAATGACGTAGTATTCATTCAAATGGGCTGATTATTTATACATTTCACATGACTTGTTTAAAACGATACAATAAGGTTTTTTTTTCTAGGAAATTGTTTAAACCGTCCTATAATTAAAGCCTCTTTCACAAAACGGATATAACAAAATAGGTTCTGTGACAGCTCTTTGATTCACCTTTAAACTTCAAAATTAATAGGAACGATATAGGCTGCAGTGACACTTACACAGGTATCAACTTTTATATGAAAAAACAAAACATTTTGACTATAGTCAAAGTAAAATCCATCTAAAGTGTTTGCTTCAAACTGGAGTTATACAGAGCTATATTAGGTGTGCGTTTTCAAAGCTGTTCGGTTTATAATAAAAGTGATACCATATCACTAGTAACCATACCCATCACTAGTTGTGCGTCACAATATTGTATGATATTACGTATTCTTATATGACTAACTATGCTTATTAATCATCACAACGATATTATGTTGACGTCACGTCGACGTGAAATTTGGCGCTATGTACACATCGAGAAATAGCGCTTTCAAATTTGATCAAATATTTTACTTAAAATCATGTTTAAAACGAAATATCACATAACATATCTTAATTAATTCACACACTCATGGAGTTTGTTATTAGCTGTGCAGAATAATTCGCCATCTTTAACGCCCAAATGGAGTTATTCCGCAAGATGTAATATAATGATCTGTCACTGGTTTTTTATCCAGGTGAGAATATCCAGTTCAAGGGTCAATGTTTCGTTTTTCTTTTATCGGTAACAAGGCTCTAATTATTTTGTGATTTATGGAACATTTGTAGCGGATATATTATTTTATTTTATGTTTTCCAGTGAATTATAGAGTTTTCTCAGTGAAATAAAAGTGATAATCCACAGTTTTGAAACAGTAGATATCATTTTTATTTTTCACTGTTTTGCCGAACTAGTTCCGGTCATCCGTCCCGATTGAAGTCAATTGTATACCGAGCGTTATGAATACGGGGACCATAATGACGATGACGTCGTTAAAATGACGTCATTTGTGTTATGCTTCTGTGATCTTTCCGCGATTTTCTACATTTTATAAATACGCAACGAAAGAAGTATTTACACATGAAATAAAAGAAAATTTGTTTGTTTCAGTGAAATATCAATTTTATTTCACTCATGAGCACAAAAAAAGTCATTTGACTCGTGGCTATGCCACTCGTGAAAATATCAGTTTTGATGCTCACTTGTGAAATAAAATTGATATTTCACTGAAACAAACAAATATCCTCTATATTCAAGTTATGATCGACGTCGAACAACCCTCGTATTTAAGTATTTACTGAATATCAGCCTTAAACTACATTATAGGTTTTTGCCTTTTTGATGGACATAAGACAGTGTTATTCTTCTGTTAGAAATAACATTTTGTTGTTTACGTACAATAGGCTTTGTGAAAAACTTCTGGAATTTTAAAATGACAAAGCTGCCGTTTATCAAAATGATGTTCACTGAAGTATTTGTGTTATTGCTGCGATTAAAATAAATAATTCCAATGTTCACCTTCTTTTTTCAAAATAATAAAAATTAAAACAATAACGGAATTATGAACTAAAATGATAGATTAATATTTAACTGCTTTCATATTTTCTGAAATGAAATAGTAAACTCTTGCATTAATTTCAAAGAATAGAATCGCTGAAAGACAATTGAATAAACAAACTCAAGTAAAATCATAAACACCGTATTTTTAAGAACTAACCCGATGAATATGCCATTTCAAACATACCTTTGAATGTTTCATGTAAAATTTGGAAAGATCAAATTACTGAAACACGATAAAACATGTTTTACATTTAGACCAACTTTTTTATTTTAGAAGTGACACCAGTTCCTGTCGTGGCATTCCACGCCCGTCGCTCGTCTACTGTAACGGTGAGCAGTGGTGGAACTGTCGTATTTGATACCGTCTTAATGAATGAAGGAGAAAGTTACGACAGGGCTACAGGTGTATTCACTGCACCATACAATGGACTTTATTACTTCGCGGCTCATGTATGTAATCAAGGCAATAAAGATGTACAATACGCAATAGTTGTCGATAATAACCAGTTAACATCAAGCACACAGTACGATGATAATAGTGTGTACAGCTGTAGCTCTGTAAATGCCGTCGTGGTGATGAAGTCTGCGGACCGTGCGTGGATCAAATGTACGGACTCTTCAACCTTTTACAATGACGGCCGCAGATGGAATTCATTTGTTGGATCACTTTTAAACAGATAAATTAGTTATACAAAGTCATAGATCTTGGTCAAAATTGTCTTTCAAGTGCTTTTTTATATCGAATTGCTTAACTCCAGCTGAAATGGCATTGACCTACCAGAGTTCATTTTGAAAGAAACAAGCTTTTAAATGTATATAATAGCATGTACAGTATATGTTTATATAAAATGCTGGACGTTTAGCTTCTCCAGACTTTTGGAAGGATAATTACAAATGCAATTGCGATATTGAACAGACAAACGCTAGAGTCTAAGAACTATCCTTTGAGTCAAGGAAATTTTATACGGATTGTTTAAAAATGACGTAGCATTTAAATTCACCCTTGTAATTGAAATAAAATAACGCCCTTACGTTAATCAAACGCCTTAACCAAATGTTTCAACATTTAGAACAATTTTACGTTTCAGTAAATGAATATTGTTATTGTGCTAGGATTTATAAAAAGTGCAAATGTCGATTCTTTGTCACTTGATATTGGCTATATATATTAATAATGGCATTAAGTGCCATTAAGTGGTATGAATATACTGTTACATGAGCGAAAATATGAACACCAACATTAGAGGAAATGCCTTGCTTTTCTAGGAGATACAAACGTTTGGTGAAAATGATATGCCGCCAAGTTAAAAAGAGGTTTCTGATATAAATTCAGAAAATCTATCAACCGTAGTTTAAATGTTAAAAATTAGTCTTTATTTGTCATAACGTATTTATTCATGCATTTTCAAGAATCTTATAAATGATAGAAATACTTATATTAAGAATGGCTCTTTTTTTATTTCATCTTACATGATTATTGATGCATGACTAATTTTGTGTATTTTAGAGATTCCGCTGTTGCAATATAATTCAGTTTTTAAAAGGCATGCGTAAAACGTGTTTAAATATATTTTATAATATTCGCTTTAGTTATGGTAATTATGGAAGAGTACAGCATGAGTAAAAACCTTATGCACTAACAAGTTTGATTTTAATGTCACACTGACACAGTTACAGAAGATAAAAGTTAAGAGTAGATTTCCCGGAAGTACATAGCACCCCAAACACAGTCATAGAACCATAGAGCCATAGGTCAAATGGCGACGTTCCAGTTTTTGATGGTGGAAGAAGACCCATGGGCCACTCCGTACATTATTTCATCACATGACCTTTTGTGATAGTATCACTACATTGAACTAGAAACTATTAAATACTTATCAATTCTGCATTTAAAGTGTCTATATTCAATCTTTTTAAAATTAATTCTCTGAAAGGACCAAAAAATTAATGGGGCCGGAAACTAATAGTCACATAATTACTTCATATATACACCCTTTTTAGTATTCAAGCCATATTGTCAAGAAATTAGGGTGAAAAGAAATGAATCAGATCTGGTTACTACGATAACTGGAATGTTTTCATTTTTGCAAAAAATAGCTATTTCTGATAGTCAGATTTTACTAAAATGTGACAATTTTCTTCACACATTTTGGTCTTTATGTCTGAAAAAGAGCACTAATTTTCATATTTGCCTGATATACATACCTTATATTTTAAACAAATATTGCCCTTCAGCATTTTTATAGTTTTAGAAGCAACAATTTTATAAATGTTCCCCCTAGAGAATTTTACAATATCAATTAAACTTGGTCTGCATGTATATTTTTGATATCTCATAGAAAAATGTGCACTCATCTGAATATAGTATATGTATGGATTCAGCAAGGCAAAGATATTCATTTTTATTTCATGAGGATAATATATAAATATTATATGGCAGCGTGTATAACATTGATATTGTCAACCCGAGGGCAAAATGTAAAATGAGTCAATCTTATGAAGAAACGCTAAAATTTGTGATAAACGGCAGCTTTATCATTTGATAAATGCAGGCCGGGGACACATGTCTCCCGATATTGTCACTTGTTGTATTGTGATAAAAACTCTGAATCGTACGATTTATTTAGTTACATACAAAGAAAACGTGCGCACAATTTCAGCTTTGTAAATGTTTAAATGACGGAGAAATCGGTCATAAATGAGCGTCGATGGTATACTGTGTATTGCAAATATTGACCTGTAACACATTTTTCTGTACTGTGTATTGTTCACATTATCACTGAGTTTTATAGAATAAATCTTGCAAAATGTACATTATCATTTCCTTTTCAAAGTACAAAACAGTAATTTCTTTAGCTCTGAAGATACGTGATGTTTTTTCATTGATATTTATAACGTTTACTCTGCTGTAATTTATGTAATAAGCTCTAATTCGTAACTCACAGTCCCAATAGTGCAACAGTGGGCAATAATTTTTGTTATGCTTACCAGTTGTAAAGGTATACTATATTCTTACGCTATGTGTTGTTGAGCATTGTTTAAGTTGATATTACATAAATTATCTCAAAACAGTTAAAGGTAACTTTTTTAAATTTGGCATTGGTATGTCACTAAAGTCTTACTCTCAATATTTTGCAGAAAGCCCGGTCCTACTAATAAATGCTATATTGTGATTTTTTTCATTGCAGATTTAACTTCTTCATGTGTGTTTATAGCTCGACGAACGAATTTAAGGCCATTATTTGTCATTTTGTTGAACACCACCCTAATGACGAAAATAATACAGTACGCTCACCTCCAAAACCGCAAAAAAGTAAATTACAAAATAACACCAGAAATATGCAGAAAAAAGCGGGAAATTACTGATGATTCAGAAAATATTTAAATACATGTTTCAAAAAGAAGCCCGCTTACAAAAGGGACAAAGTTCCAGCAGAAAGAAACCCTTTAAAAAGGTTGTAAAGACACATTTTATTTGGACAAATTGTGAGGGGCCTGTTCACGGACGGCAGTGGAAATGCATGTTACCTGCCACGCCCTCAAGCAGAAATCAACATTTACACATGCTACCAGTACCAAAATATAATTTAGAGACACCCGCACGGCGATGTACATGGAACCTTCGATGATACACTGAGTGCAATTCCATGGACAGACGAAGTTTTAGGAGAGTATACATTGTTATACAGTCTTTGAAAGAATGTGACAAAATAGATTACATGGCCTTTAAATAGTTTGTTTGCCAAGGAAAATTTCCTTTAAATGATGTAAATTTCTGTATTTCTTGATGTCGCAAGATGTTTTCCGTCGACAACTAGGTTAATATGAGGTATAGTGAAGAATGAAAGTTGTTTTGAATAACAGGCTTAAAACTCTTCCGAGAATTTTACAATGGCATATATCTTGTAAATGAAGTGTGCAAAAAATTACAGGAATAACGCATGTCACTGTTTCCTCCTACTTTTAAAACAAATTGCTCAGTGCATATGACACCTATTTTGTTCCGTTTGAAGCAAGTGGTGAGCTGATTACCTTTCAGAACAATACATTTAAAGCAATAAAAATAGCTTTGACTATATTATATTAAGAACTTTTCAAGTGAAACTAGTTCCATCGTTCTATGTCAATTAAGTCTAAGGTTATTGAAGAGAAACCACTTTAAAAGTTCAAAGCCCCAAGACCTTGACCTTTGAACAATTGACACCAAAATCAAGAATGGGCCATCTATTGACCAAGGGTTATGTCCCTTTAAAGTTAGGCAACAGAATTACATTACATTCGGCAATGGTTAGTCTTTAGTCAGTTTTTCGGGGTGACTATTGGCGTGCCGCTGTAATTGTAGGTTGTAATTTTAGTGTTCAAGCTGGTGCTTGTTATTTTCGCTGTGAAATCTAATGTCATCTGCAAACAAAAAAGACATTCCATCATTTGGGCCAATGCCATTACATGCCTTGTTTATCTAATGACCATCAATGCTGAAAATACGCACGATTTTCAATTTCAATACTCAGTACACGAAACTGCAATACACAGTACAAATATTACTTTGAAAGCTCAATACACAGTACACCATCGACACTCATTTATCACCGATTTCTCCGTCATTTGAACATTTACAAAGCTGAAATTTTGCACATGTTTTCTTTGTATGTAACTAAATAAATCGTACGATTCAGATTTTCCCCACAATGCAAATAGGTGATGGTATCGGGACAAATGTGTTCATGACATGCAATTATCAAATGATAAACTTGTCATTTTATCACAAATTTAAGCGTTTCTACATAAGATTGACTCATTTTACGCTTGTAAGAGCATATATACAGTATCTGGTTATTAAAAGTAATGTTGTTTTTTTTTCTCCTATAGTAATATAATACAATAGTATATTGGGGGTTTACTTACCTTGTTGACGAAAAATAATCACGTTATTCGGAAATACCTTATCAATAAATGGCAATATCCAGTGTACGCATCCTCACCGTGAAAAGTGAGGTATAATAGTAATATATACAGTCGTTTCTGAACATTTATTTCTATCAATTGAAAATAATATTGCAATATATCACAACAGTATGCAGACATCATAACTGGTGATCATATTTGTACTTTGCCATTTTTACGTGTATTTCACTCAGTTTTTTTTTTAACTTTTACATGTGTATATATGTATGTAAATAATAATGTTTTTCTTAACATAAGGCTTAGATCTAATTCATAGCATTTACCATTTATTTGTTCAGCAGCTTTTTTAATATAATAAATTTCTGTAGTACATTGTGTCTGTGTCATTTCCTATTTACATTGACAGAAATACCGTTAATCTATATATGTTCATATGTTGTCTGGATGTTTTATGTTATATTCATAAACGAGAAATGTACGCCCTCATGTACTGACACAAACAAAACGCAATATCATGTTGATTATAAGGATGCAACATCAGTTTGGTGTCCCATCATGGTAGAACTGTTCGAAATAAAGCGTAAAATAATGCAACAGTCGAAGAATACACCGTTTCTGTGTAACACATGATAACTAAGATATAGTTTCGTATTGTGGCCCGGGTACGTTTTTTTAGTAAAGTGATGTGTATTTTAAAGGCATTTATATTCAACTGGTTATTTCCGATGTTTATAGAACTACTACCCGTTAAGAAGATCTTTCCCGTTTGACAATTTTCCCGCGTTTCACTTTGAACAACTTCAAACAAAAAACCGATAGTTTGATATCGCCGCAGTATATACGTCACAGTCGCCAGCTGTCGTTTACTCTTACAATGACAAGCGTGTAGGCCAATAAAAAATTAGTTGTTTGTTTTATCTATTGGTTTCTAAGTAATAGTTATAGTATGTGTGAGAGTGTGTTACCAGGATATATCAGAGCTAGGGGTACATCGAGGGTATTTTTCTCTGCACATATCGTCGAGGCCGGTAGGCCGAGACAGATATGTGAAGAGAAAAATAACGAGATGTACCCCTAGCTCTGATATATCCTGGTAACACACGAGCATTACATATTATAACTGTTTTATCGCATAGTTTATCATTAAAATTTATATATTATTTTCATTTAAATTTGTTTATTATTATTTTTACTGTTTTGATTCCCTTTCTGCGCCTCGCTGACTGAAACACTAAAACTTCTGTTTTAGAAAATGTGTTCCCCAGATAAAAGTACCCAACAAATTTCTGCATTG